>NC_142501.1:169588370-169892328 GCF_057876585.1 Rhinolophus sinicus
GGGAGAAACCTAAAGATGAACTTCCTAATCTTACATATGAGTCACCTAGTCCAGAGGACACCAATTTGCAGAAGTGCAAAAGTTAACAAGGATTAATGGGTGACTCAGCTTTTCTCAGACCACAGCCCTCTGCCCTCTGCCTTATGACATCTATATTATTTTATCTAAAAAGAGTAACTGCCCAGTATTTATAGAGCCCAGTATTGAAACTCTCACTGAATGTGTTCTCAATCTGGCACTTTTTCTTTTCCATTTAATTAAACTTTTTTCTCTCTTATCGCATATCAAACAAGAAAAAAAATCGTCGGTAATCCATCAGGCACATACCATATGCTTTTAGTCTTTTCTATGCATACATATTTTCTTAAAAACCAAAAGTGGGCTTACGAGTGTATACAAAGCACGGAGATGAATGGCATCCTCTTGAAACAGACAGTCTGTGTCTGGATCCGGGCTCTCCCACAGCCTGGAGATTTGAACTTGAACTGGTTACTTAGTCTTTAAGTGGTTATTGGTAATCAGAGGAAACAATCTCTCCGGTAGTTACAGAGATTAAATGAGATAATGTCTGTGTAAAGCACTGAACAGAGTCATTTTCTCTGTCTGGTTAGCACTCAGCAAATCATAGCTATTATTATGTAAATTGCTCTATTGGTTCCCTGTCATTCAATACCTTACTGCAACTGTATATTTAATGCTGCAGTTTTCAATGGTTTGTGATGTACCATAATTAATTTAACCAATTATTCACAAAACACCCTTGTAGCTATGTCATTGCACACACCCAGATAAATTCCAGAAAGGGAATTGTTGAAGCAAAGTGTTATGCCATTGAAAAATTATTGATGTACCCAAATTTACCACACAAAGTTTGTGCCAAATTCAGTCTCTCAACAATTTAAAAGGTTTCTTGTTCTCCTAAACTCTCACAAAAACTGGATAGAATATTAAGTTTAATTTTTTAGAATTTGACAGATAACAAATGGTTTATCAGTGTTTTAACTTATATTTCTTTGACTTAGCGAGTGAAAATAAACTTTTATAATGTTTTATGATTGCTGGTTTATTTTTAAATTTTCTCTGTAAGCTCTTTCCCCATTTCTTTCTATTAGTTTTCTAGATGGCAGAATGAGTAAACAGAAGACCCTGGATCTCTGATATTATTGATCTGCTGGACTATCTCTAAGTTGCTGAAGTCACTGTCATGTTTTACGTGCCTTGCAATCAAACCTCAGAATTATCAAAATTAGCATTTCTTTACAATCCTAACTGAAAGCTTTGGAGCCATCTAGAGTCCACACCCTTGACACACACAGTGGAGATCTAAAATGGCATTAGCAGGGGTGAGTTGTGGCCATTTGCTTTTGTAGGCAGTGTCATGACATAAACAGACAAACAGTGAAGATGTCCTCCAGTGAAGGGAGCAGACAGGCTCATTCATGAAATCACTTAAGCCTCACTTTTGAAAATTTCAAAAATAACTGGGAGATTTGGTGGGGCTTGGGGTGGGATGGAGGTGGTAATATCCTTTATAATAATCACACCAGTGAGGGGCTTGCTTGTGCAGTTTTCACACAAGTATCAGGGTGTGATGGAATGTCAGCAGAAGTCAAAGATAAGGATACAAATTTATTTAATGTCGATAAAGGATATGGCTTATTATACAGATGGGCAAACTAAGCACTCTTCTCATTAAAGGAACAAACCTCCTGGGCCATGAATCAGGTGCCCTGATAACAAAGCTCCCACAGGGACCTATGACAGGCTCTCTTCACTGAACTTACATCATTTTTAACACACTCTGTTAGATTAAAAAAACTATACATATATACATATATATGTGTATATGTATATATATATATATATATACACATATACATATATATATATATATATATATATATATATATATATATATATATATATATATATTCTTTTTTTAACTTCCATGGTTGAAAGTCTTTTTGTAAGGAATGTTTCATGAGTCAAAAATGGTAGCCAAAAGGACCTGTCTTGGATCATGGAGTCTAAACCGCCAGCAGCATGGCTAGGTGGAAAAGACAGCATGTACACCCTCCCAGTTCCTGCTGGAACTTCAAATTAATTTCCAGGTGCCTATTTCTGCAGATTATTTTAGCCAGGCACCATTGAACTCCAGGAGCCTCTCCTTGTTTACACGTGGGCTTCCAGGACCATTGTCCCAGCCAATCTACAGGGGTGAATATATCTTTATGAAGACTCTGGGCCTATCCCAGAGCTGGCCCCACTTCCCCTTCTCCACCCCTTGTCTATAGCTCATGCAAATTTTTTCAGGCTACCCCTTTCTTCCCCCTCCCCCCATTTGATGTATAAAAATGTTTGCAAAACTCTGGGGCAGTGGACATGCTGTCTTTCCCACCTAGCCATGTTGCTGGTGGTTTAGTCTCCATGCCCCAGGACTGGTCTTTTTGCTAGCATTTTTGTCTCAGTAAGACCTTGTTTATAAAAAGACTTTCAGCCACGGAACTTAATAATTTTGTGCTTAACATTTGGCCCCTAATATGGGGCAAAGCTTTGGAGAAGCAGAGAGGGGTGCTGCTCTCTCGAGTCCGAGTGTGACGTCCACAGAACCCCCCTGAGGCTCATCGGACTCTGGGTGCCATCTCTTTTTGCCAACCCAAAGCCTTGGATCTTGGGAACCCTCACTCTGTGATAGAAGCATATGGTTCTATTGCGCCAGGGTAGGGCATTTTTTCAGGAAAGTTTCCATAGGTGCAGCTCAAAAAGTCATGAGGGTTTGTTCCCTCATGTCGGTACCAGGTCTGTACAGCGAATGTGAAGGAGAGACTCACTGGTTCTTCTTCTGACTTGTGATATTTTTCAGGGGACACCCTCAGTTTTCATGTACCTGTATTTTTTTTTTTTTTTTTTTTTTTGTCTTTGTCTGAGAGTATTGGACATGTGGTGACATCTGGTGGCCATTCCATGTAATTAATTTGGGGTTTTGTTCCAAGTCAAAGCCATTAGTTTAGCTTTGGAAATTATATAAGGGTCAGCCTTCCACTGTGAAGATAATAGAATAGGCAGTGACCCACTGTGGAGGGGCACTCACGAAGCAGCAGTCTACTGACCAGACACTATTTCTCAGGTTTGATTGGTTGAAAGCAATTTAAATTATAGGAAATCAAAACTCCAAAACTTACCCTGCCCCTCCCGCAAAACACCAGGTTGTTGCTATGAGAGAAAATATGGGGCTGATTTGTGCTTTTTTTTTTTATCTAAATGCATTAACCTTACCAAAAAATGACAAGTTAGAATGAGAATCTTTTTCTTTTCTAAATTTAGATTAGCAGAAGAAAATATTTGTGAAGCTAGTTTCTTGGGCCTACCGTGTTTCCCCGATTATAAGACCTAGCTGGACCATCAACTCTAATACACCTTTTGGAGCAAAAATTAATATAAGATGCAGTCTTCTATTATATCATATAAGACCCGGTATCATATTATATTATATCATATTATATTACATTATATTATATTATACCATATTAAAATAAGGCCAGATCTTATATTAATTTTTGCTCTAAAAGATGCATTAGAGCTGATGGTCCAGCTGTCTTATTTTTGGGTAAACACGATAGTGACTCGGGTTTTCTTTGTAGACTCTTTCCTCCCAGAGAAGGTCATTTTTTTTCTGTGTCTGTCTCTTGTTGTTTGTCATAAGGAACTACCATAGGGATAGAACACAGGCATAGACTCCCTGTAAGCCTGTTGTTTGAACCTGTCTCAAAGGCTGGGAAGCTAAGTGGTTCTCTCCAGACCAGAGCCTGTTGAAACTTGGTTGTGGGTCCTTATATACATACTGGATGAGGTTTTTCCTTCCATCTTGTCTTATGTCCTAAAAGCTTGGCTTTGTGACCAGTGAAAATATTTTCTCTCGTCTCCATTATCTGGAAGGTGCACTACAAGATTGCATCCGGTGGCTAGTTGAATAGACTGGGGTTGTATATGTCTCTTTGGCTGCACCAGCTTTCAGGAGTGTCATGCGGGGAACCCTGCTCGCTGTGCCATGTGTCATGCGGGGCGGCCTGCAGGGTCTCTGCTCCTGCTCCTCACATAAAGAAATATAACTAAGTTTAAGACTTTTGATTTTGCTATCTCTGCTCCTTGGGTCTTACAGATCATAATACAAACATTGGGTTAATTAAGAAGAGAATTAAAAGGGACAGTCAGGAAAACCCAGAGATTTCCCAAAAGGTGGAAATTTTTAAAATATTATTGAGATATACAATTATGAAAATTGGTATATTTGAATAGGATTTAATAACTGATCAAAAATTTGGCCAAATTGGAAGTTGATTTTTCAGTCTGAAAGGAATATTTTAAAAGTTTCATCAGGTCTTCCTGCCGAGTAATCAGATATACAAACCCAGTCCACAGCTGCCTGAGGCTGGGAAACCAAATGAAAAAAATAGGGAAAGGGCACTTTTAAAACACAAGCAGCTGAAGTCTGCTAAATCTGACCCCCCTTCCTCAGCCTCCTTAAGCACCAAGTACCCTTATGTGTGCCATACCTAGCTGAATGCCATCAGGAACAAAATTGTCAAGGGCAAATAAAAAGTTTTGTGTCTTCTTGCCTTTCCCCTACACAGAGGAAATCAGCACTGGCCTGCAGATCCAGCATGAGTCTAGGTCTCTGCAAAAACCACGAGGACTATTTGGATAGGCCCGAGTATCTCCTGGCTTTCTTCTTGGCACAGAGAAGCAAAGGTCCAAATTCCTAGGTGGGAGCCTGCACCGTGAATGCAGAAAACAAGACTGTCGGGGTCGGATACAATGGAATGGCAGCCAAATGGGTACAGCGATGACCTCTTGCCTTGCAGGAGGACAGCAGAGAGGAAGCTGGATGCCAAATACCCTTATGTGTGGCATGCCTAACTGAATGCCATCGGGAACTAAAACTCGGTCAACGTGAAAGGCTCTACTACTATGTATGTGGCCTTGTTCCAACGTAATGAATGTGCTAAGCTCGTCATCCAGGCAGGTATCAGGAAGATATTTTCATGTTGTAATCTGTTTTTATTTGTTTGTATGTTTTATATCTGGTATAGAGGTGTGTTTTTTTTTACCTCTGAAGGTATTGTTAATTTTAATATTTAATTGGCTTATATAAATGAAGAAATATAATAAAAACTAACCCATTATTTTCCAGATTTAGCAAATATTTAATATTAAAGTGAGACAGGATAGGGCAGGACACCTGGGGTCCAGGGGACAGGAAACAAAATATCAGCCAAGGACAAAAACCAATGAACCAGGATTGGGCACAAACAGGCCCTAACTAACCAAAACCAAGATGGTGACCTCCAAGTAACCTCCAGCCTCATTATACCCTCATTAGAATATATTTCCATACTATATAACACACCCACCATCGCCATGACACTCCGGAATAGACCATATAAGGACAAAGAAAGGGTATATCACCGATTCTCAGAAAAGCCCACCCATTTCCTGAAATTAATAGAATATTCCTCCCCTTCATTTCCACATAAACTACCTACCAAAATAAAAATTACTGCCACACCTCAAATCAAGTTTGTCTCTCCCTCAGAGGCAACCTCTGCTCTGCCTATGGGGTAGGTCTCTAACCAATAAACTACTTTCACTTTGCTATCTGGCTTGTTCTGAAATTTTTTCCTGCACATAGCCAAGAACCCTCCTTCCTGTAGCAAAAGCTAGTTTAAGGTTGGTTTGACTAGACATGTCTTTTAAAGTTATTAACTTTAAATACAATATCTTGTTCTACCGGGGTTTATGAAAATAAGTTCATGTTTTCTCTGTTACAAAATTTGTCAATGGCTTGTACAATAATTGACTTAAAATCTCATACTGTTAAGAGCTAATAAATTAAATAGATAAAAGATTCTAGATAACACTTTTTAGTAATAATTATGTTGTATGATATATATGTATATATAACATATATATTATATATACAGACTCAGACACTTAAAAAGTTTCCCAAAATCTTTTGGTAACTTGAGACTTTAGAGTTTTATTCAGTTAAATAATAAAAATTACTAAATATCAAAAGTAAGTTTACCTACTATTGTCTTCCTATTACAGAGAAATGAAAAGATAAATTTGGATTTGTTAATGAATACGTCTTGTACTTCATTTTTTTTCAAATGTTTCCCCAAAAAGTGCAAAAGTAATTGCAGTTTTTGCAATTATTATTATTTTTTTAAAGTTTATTGGGGTGACCATTATTAGTAAAGTTACATAGATTTCAGGTGTACAAGTCTGTGTTACATCTTCTATAAATCCCATTGTGTGTTCACCACCCAGAGTCAGTTCTTCCATCACCATATATTTGATCCCCTACCACCACATCTCATCTACCACCACCGTCCCTCCTTACCCTCTGGTAACCACTAAACTATTGTCTGTGTCTATGAGTTTTTGTTTCTCATTTGTTTGTCTTGTTCTTTTGTTGTTTTTGGTTTATATACCACATATCAGTGAAATCATATGGTTCTCTATTTCTGTTTGACTTATTTCACTTCCCATTATAATCTCAAGATCCATCCATGTTGTCACAAATCGTCCTATTTCATCTTTTCTTACCACTGAATACTATTCCATTGTATATATATACCACTTCTTTATTCATTCATCTATCAAAGGACATTTTGGTTGTTTCCATGTCTCTGCCATCATAAATAAAGCTGCAATGAACATTGGAACACACGTGTCTTTATGTATAAATGTTTTCAGATTTTGTTGGGTAGATACCCAGGAGAGGAATTGCTGGGTCATATGGTAATTCTATTCGTAATTTTTTGAGGAACCTCCACACTGCCTTCCATAACGGCTGCACCAGTCTGCATTCCCACCAACAGTGTATGAGGGTTCCTTTTTCTCCACAGCCTCTCCAACACTTGTTACTATTTGTCTTGTTGATGATAGCCATTCTAATTGGGTGAGGTGACATCTCATTGTGGTTATTTGCATTTCTCTGATGATTAGTGATGTTGAGCATTTTTTCATATGTCTATTTGCCATTTGTATGTCCTCTTTGGAGAAATGTCTCTTCAGGTCCTCTGCCCATTTTTCAATTGGGTTGTTTTTTTTGTTGTTGAGTTGCATGAGTTCGTTGTATATTTTGGATATTAGCCCCTTATCAGAGGCACTGCTTGCAAAAACCTTCTCCCATTCATTTGGTTGCCTCTTTATTTTGTCGATGGTTTCTTTTGCTGTGCAGAAGCTTTTAAGTTTCATATAGTCCCATTCATTTATTTTAGCTTTTACTTCCCTTGCCTTTGGAGTCAAATTCATTAAATGCTCTTTGAACCCAAGGTCCATAAGTTTAGTACCTGTTTTCTTCTATGCAGTTTATTGTTTCAGGTCTTATGCTTAAGTCTTTGATCCATTTGAATTAATTTTGGTACATAGTGACAGATAGTCCAGTTTCATTCTTTTGCACAAGGCTTTCCAATTCTCCCAGCACCATTTATTAAAGAGGTTGTCTTTTCTCCATTGTATGTTTTTTGCTTCTTTGTCAAAAATTATCTGTCCATATTTATATGATTTTATTTCTGGGTTCTCAATTCTATGCCATTGTGTCTGTTTTTCTGCCAATACCATGCTGTTTTGATTATTGTTGCCCTGTAGTACAAGCTAAAGTCAGGAGTGTGATACCTCCAGCATTGCTCTTTTCTCTTAAGATTGGCTATTCGGGGTCTTCTGTGGTTCCAAACAAATCTGGTGATTTTTTTGTTCTATTTCTTTAAAAAACGCCATTCGGATTTTGATGGGGATTGCATTAAGTCTGTATATTTTGTGATTATTTTTAATCTTTTAAACCACAATTACTTTTGCAACAACCTAATAATATTGAATGACAACTGTAATTGTACAAAAAAATTGACATATTCTGAAGTAAAATTGTATATTATCCTTCTTACTTTATAAAACTTAAGCTTTTACTTAGTTTTAAAAATGTTTAGCGTAAAAATGACTAAGATGGTAAATTTTATGTGTGCTTTGTACTATAACAATTTTTTAAATAGTCATATGAAAAGATGATTGTAATACAAAGGAGTATAACAGGATGCATTTAAATTTTTATTAATTATAAAAGTAGGTACTGTTAATATTTATGGCTGTTTTGCTTAAGTATATTTTGTATATGAATTATAGCCGTGTGTGTATACATATATACATATATATATATATATATATATATATACACACACATATATATATACATACATATATTTCCTGCGGAATGTATTCTTGTGTAAGAGCATATACAGAGAACTGTAAGACAGGGTTATGGAAAAAGAAGGAACTGTACCAAGAAAAGGAAAAATTGATTGACCCTTATGGTTATATAATAATCAGGTAAAGAGAAGATGTGATATGTGTTACAAGATGATGTATTCATCAAATACTATAAAAAGAAAAAAATGTTCCTTATCATTCAAAGAGAAAATGGAATGCTATGTCCCTAGAATGATGTAGCAACAATATGGCAGGGCACCTGCTGATGCTAAATGATATTCCAACATGACCAGTCACAGGGGTCTACACGCTGGTGATCCTCAGTTAACTTAATTCATGTAATACTGAAAAATACTAACTTTTCAAAATGGGATTCAATGCAATGTGATCACCTGAACTGGATCCTGGCACAGTAAAAAGAGTATTAGTGGAAAAGTGGTGACATATGAATAAAGTGCTCAGTTTAATCAACAGAAATATACCAATGTTAATTTCTTAGTTTTGATATATAACATGGTATATAAAGTGTTAACACTAAGGGCAAAGGTACATGGGATCATTCTGCACTATCTTTGTAACTTTTCTGTAAATCTAAAATTATTCCAAAATTAAAAGTTTATGGAAAGGGGGTGGGGGAATATCATTAAGGTTGTACCTACCCACACAGGAACACAAAACTGAGCTGCAGTGATGCTCTGATGATAGCACAGAGGGGAGTATACACGCTTCATTTCACAATAACCCAGAGACACATGGGGAAGTAGTAACTGGTACAGGGGCCTGAGAGAGGCTTCCACACGCTGGTCATTCCTTTCTCATCACCTGCATGGATGTGATCCTTTTATGACAAAGGAACTGTACTTTTTATTACATTACCGTTCAATAAAGAAGCTGAAAAATACTTATTAGTATAAAAGTTAGAATAATGTCAAAATAAATGAGATGTACATGTGGGAAAGAAAAGAACCTATACAGGGCCAGTTATAGCAGTTATTATATCATAAGTAAAATACGCAGAGCTGGGAAAGAACTTGGAAATTACCAACTCCTGGCATAAAGTTCTTTATGTTGGTGCCCTGGAGATATGGATGCAGCTGGGCTCGCAGGCCCAGACATCTGCATTTGAGCCAAGTTCCCAGGTGATCTGATGCACACCCAGATCCTACCACTGAACTACCTCAGGAAGAGTAAGTCACCAGGTTCCCAGCTCCCTACACCTGCAGTCCAAAGGCCCAGCCAGGACCCCTGGGATAGTCTAATTCCACAATAGATAAATCTCAGTAAGGATACTCACCTTACATGGCTAATGAAAGCCTTTTCTATCATAATGGCTTTTCTACATTATAAATAACACTGAGTTTTTCCAACATAGTTTAGATTTCATACTTCTACTACTGTATCAATACATTTGTTATTTACTTATTAAATAATGTCACTTTATAAATTCATGCAATATTGAAGCTAGAGGGCAACTAACCCACCTATTTCTTTTAAAGATGAGGAAATTCATACCAGAGATATTAGTAACTTGTCACGAGTTTGTAGAATTCTTCTTTAGTCAATAAAGTAAACTACACTTCTCCCTTGTGGTTACTGTCTGACTAGATGAACTTATAAACAGTACAGAATATCACTAGTTTATGACTTGGGTTATTTCAAGTACAATTCAGTTCAGGTAATTTCTGTGAAAGTTTCTGTTGAAAATAATTCTGGCTGCAAAACAGTGTGATGGCAAACAAAAAGAAGACAACAAAATACTTCATTGAATACTTAAATCAAAGTGCTCCACTTTAATGTGTAGACAAATTATGTAAATCAGAGAGGAATTTAGGAAAATTTCTTAAGAAATAACAACTTTAGGTAGGCAATTGTAAGGAAGATAACAGTCATGCACGCCAAGGCCACGTGATTCTTCCACAGGCCCCAAGGTGAGAGGTCGATGCCCTGGTTTATCAAGAATTCCTCGCCAGTACAGCTGAAATGCAACAGAAACAGAATGTGACTTCATCCTCACCATCTGTCCAACTTCACTCAATATATTACTGTTCCTTCGTTAAAGAAGCCCTATAGGTTATCAAGCCTTAAATAACTATCCCTTCATATAAAATAGATAACAACAAATGCTTACAATTCTCCTAGGTATTATGCTAAGTAACCTGCACATGACACTTCAGTTAATTCCTAAAACAACTCAATGGGGTCGATATTATACACATTCAATACATAAAAAGACTAAGATTTAAGGAACTTAGTCAGACTCACAGACTCACACTTTGAAGTAGGTTGCCTCTCCTGATTCATTTGTTTCCAAATCTATGATGCTGCTCTCTTCAAAGGGCAGAAACATTTACCAAGTAATTTTTCACTTACTCCTGATGGGGAAAACCTCAGCTTTAACACGTGACATCTAGGGCTCTCACAAAAATGATCAATGCCCTGTAGGGAACTCATTACCCACAAACCACCCGTACAAAAGAAGGCAGGCTAAGAATTCCAACTAGGAGGAGAGGCGAGGAAGGGCTTCCTGCCACAGCTGTACTTGCTCAGCTCTTGCACCAAGAGTGGAATGAGCATCTCAGAGGCTCGGCGACAAGACCTCACCAGCAGGCCCCGTAATCAGGTGTAGGCCTTGTAGCTGGAGGAGGGCAGGATGCAGTACCTGCCACACGTGAGACAAGCACCTGGTACTAAAAATACCTGGTACAGTAGCAAAATTACCTGGTACCATTTTTGTATGACTGTTGGGATTTACTAGTTCCAAATAAATCTCATACCCAGATCAATAGAGGTAAGTGGGCAAAATAAAGAAAACTTCTCTTCATACAGGTTTCTGGCAATACACTGACTCTTGAACAACATGGGAAGGGGGAGGTTAGAGAACTAACGCTCCCCACAGACAAAAATTCACTTATAACTTTTGACTCCCCATTAAATTTAACTCTAATGGCCTATTGAAAGCCCTACCCATAACATAAATAGTTGATTGACACATACTTTGTAGGTTATCTGTATTATATACTGTATTCCTACAATGAAGTAAGCTAGAGAAAATATAATTTAAAAAATCATAAGGAAGAAAAAATATATTTACAGTATTTATAGAAAAAGAAACCCCACATAAGTGAGTCTCTGCAGTTCTAATGCATGTTGTTCAACGATCAACTACTTCAAAATAGCATTTGTGCTATTATTCAAAATTATTTCTGTTCTACTTGAATGGTCATGAGATTTAGAATACCAGAATTATCTTTTCCCATTAAATACAGTATCAAAACCAAAGCATTAACAACCATCATTGAAAAGGAAAGTGTTATTATATTTTTAAAACAACTTCTAAGTTTATTAAAATTGACATTTCTTTACTTGACATTTGTTTCACTGACATTACACAAAGAAATGGGATTCCTTCTCAGCTTATTGAAATATGTGTTTCTCCCTCTATAGGATACCTCCTTCGACAGGTAGTATTCCAAGTCAGTTTAAAAAGAAAAAGAAAAACTGCAGAGTTTATTTCACAATGACTCATAAACGGAGGAGGAAGGGGCACGTGCCAGGACTGTGGCAGGAAAAGGTTCACCCCTTTCCGCTTCTGCTGCCCTTTGAGCTCTTACTCCTGACCATGGGTTGGGCTCCCAGGAGCCACGTTTGTGGATCCACACACTTCACATGAGCCATACAGTACAGATACTGCAAGGCGTTGCTAAAACACCAAAGCAGCTCATTTCAAACTCAAATGTTCTGAAAGTCAAAACTCACACTCACAATCAAAACAGTAAAAGGAAATTTTACAGGGTCCAAAACAAACAACACATAAGAACCATTTCTCCAACATAAATACAATCTGACTGTAGTAGAATACCTACAAATTGTACAGCACTTTCACATGAATTAACAACTCCCTTTACAGATAAGAAAATTTAGGCTCAGAGAAGTCACAGACCTGAAGGGACTCACACCAGCTCTGAGGCCAGTGGCCTTTCCACATCACACCACACAGTAAGCAAACCCATATGATACTGACTGTAAACTTACATGGCAAAGCTACAGGTATTGTTTGCTGTTACATTGAGTCCTGGGCAGAAGTTCTGTCCCAAAAATTCATTATGCTGCAAAGCCTGAAACACAAGGAGGAGTGGGGAAATGTAAAATTTTAAAAAGTTTCCAAAAAATTATCACAATCCCATGCTCCTAGTTTAACTTTACTGTTATTTCTAAAAACAAACAAAATATCACTCTCACAGTCTTTGTCACACCAAGGCAACTACAATGAGTTTTCCTGGCAATCAAGAGGCCTAACGATGGGATTTTGGCTTCTCATACAAAGGAAATAAAGTATTTGGCCAAGAGGGGAGACCTCAGGCTTTGTTACCCCAGAGTTCCTTCCTCCTTTTTGTCCCAATGTTATAACCCCATAGGCATTATAATTAAAATGATACGGTGGTACTCAATGACTACTGTTAATTCACAGTAACATCTTTCATGTCATTCTTGTTAGCTTTAATCAAAAGGACATAATTCTAGGGAGTCAGAAACTCAATTATATTACTTCAATACATACAGTTTTCTTTGGAGCTGATTACCTTTCTAAAGCAAATAGCGGCTATATATATTATATGGTTTTAAATTCTCTTTCAATAATATAAAATATGAATTCTAGACTCCCATTGTCTCATCTATTTCCTATTGCACTGAAAACCAACTGCATTTTCTTTTTTTTTTTTTCAAGTGGTCAATCTTTCTCCTTCACTATATCTCCCCACCCTTCACCTCAAACAGCAGGGTGACTGGGGAAAACTCGGGTGATCATCAAGGTGACCTAAGGCTTAATAGAAAACTCTCCTTCATTGGTCCCCAAATGGATTTCCTGGGACACCTCCAAAGCCCTTGTCTGGGGACATGAGATGGTCAGGCTTTATTTTGGTTGTTCCCAGCTTGGGAACAATGACCCAGCCATGGTAATAGAGGAGGAAAACTTACCGCATAGCCGTACCGAGGAATGCTGAAGTACTGAAGCCATGACAGCCACGGCACTATGGTTCTGAGATTGACCAACAGCCCGGAAAAGATCTACAAAGAGCAAATATGAAGAGTCAGGACTGGTGGAGAGATTTCATGAAGAATTCTAGAGACTATAGAGAATACCCTCTTTAAGTCCCGTACAACCTTGTAAACATTTCTGCTGGGGCCAAGTCTTTCTGGAAATTCTGTCCACTCATCTAAAGACTCAGCATATCCTCTTTGCATGGATATTCCTCTCTATAGCTGAGGCTGTTTATGGTTTTAAAGGAATGACAATATATCTGTGTTTCCTTTAATTAGAAGATCCTTGTGACGGCTTTACTTTCTCTGTGACTGCACACAATGGAAGGTCCATAAGTACTGCCTGTTTTAATGATACGACCGCTGTACGTTCCCACCAACAGACATAATGAACATATCCTGAGCCCCTCATGCCCCTTTCTTCTTCATAACACAGCAAGTTTTGTTACTTACAGGGTTTGCACTCTATCTCCCAATAACTTTAGAAATAATTTGGGGTTCAGAACGCATGCCTGAAGTAAGGCATAGCCTAGACTGCTACACGGTATAATGTGGTGAAGTGTAGCATAAAACATGGTAAATACCTTCATTTAAAGCAACAAAAAGCAGTATTGCAATGGAGACCCCAGGAAGGACCGCTCCAGCAACAGACGGGTACATAAGAAGAGGTTCATACAAAACTTCTCCTCACTGGCACTGCCATGGGGGACGGGCATAACAATGACAATGTTGCTGGTGTCACTACATACGTTTTAACTTGAGCTAACCAAGTGTTTAATATATAACAGCTCCCAGTAAAATACGGTTTTATGAGGGGCTTTAAAAGTTCTCTATATAAACCATTAAACAATAATAAATCAAAGCCTCGAATATATCAAACAAAAAACATTTTTCTATATCAAAGGACATTTTATTTATTGGATGACATTTTACTAAATATACCAAGGTTTATCACTTTCTAAATAATGTTCACATGGGTAGTTTTCAATACCAATAGTTTGTGCTAATTACAAACATTTAAAGATACCTACTCCTACTCTAGCAGAAAGGACTTGGGTAATAAGAGTCTAAACATTCGTCTTTACTTCCGGTAGGAGGGGAAATGTGACAACTGGTTCCCTTCTCCTGCTCTTTTATCTATGTGCATGTAAAATTTAAATGCATGTAACGTTAAGATTAATAACTTTAAAAAAAAGGTATGCAGAGATATATCAATAAGAGAATGTCAGGAACTCAGAAATAAGAGAACCTAGTATTGTGTGAACTTTCATTTTTTCAGTATTTTTTAGTACTTTTCAAAACACAGGAGGGACCAAAGTCAGGCAATGAAGCTGTCATTTTCATGAAGAAGTCTTCCAATGAAAAACTTTCTGGTTCTTTAAGTTCCCATTTATCAAGGTTTCACTGTATGTCACCAAGAAGTCTCTTTTAAAATCTCATTTGCAACATGTTAACTAAAGTTGTTAACTAGCAGTAGCGAAACAGGCTGGTTAAGGTGAAAAAAAAAGTTGGTACATTCCCGAATATGAGCTATACTTTAATATATGGCTTCCTTAAAGCTAAGAGTCCCATTTACAGAATCCTCCAAGCAGGTTTTCCATAACAGGTAAATTTGAAGGAATGGAATGAGGGGCAATAATTATTTCTCACAGAAGAAGCTTCTACTCACCATCATAAACACAAACGTGATATTCATGAGAAGTGTTGCTACAGATACCACACTCTGACCTGCTGCTATGGCCAGTGCCATAGAACTGGCTGTAAATGCCACCATCATGAGAGTAAACATCATGATGAAGAAGGCCTCCACCACTGGTTTCAGTCCTTAGGAAGACAGAAGGGGTTAATCCAACTGCCTAGGTCACTGTGTATCTCGATTGTTTATTGTGCAAATAACACTCTATTTTGAGAAACTGATAGCAGAATGAAAAAAATTCATCCCCTATCACACCATCCTGGGTCACTAATTTCATTGATCTCCCCCCACCCCATATAATTGTATAAAATGATCATGCAATTTTCTATTTTATATTTACTGCATTAGCACTTTGCCATGTAACACCTATGCTTCTTTATGGGGAATTATGAACAATTTCTGAGTGCCTGAGATGGAGATCTGGAGGCAGCACACCTGGCCAGAATTCTACTGGCTTCTCTTCAGAGAAGAATTGTCAGGAGCACACCCTTTTCACCCAGACATCACCACATTATTCAGTGTTTGCTGTAACTGTGTTGGTGAAGAAACTGGGAACACGAGGATTACGTGAGCTCCCAGTAGTTTCACTACCTGAGGGAGAACCTCAGAACCCAAGTCTCTGAGACAAAGTACCACAGAGCTTGGGCTTGAGGATGGCGTGAAATTACATTTCATAAAAGTGCATTATAAACTACAATGGGCTACAATTATGGGTCAGACAATCTGAAGCTTTTGGAACAGCCATAAGACCACCAGTCAGGAGTGTGAGGATCCTGGTTCTACGCTACTTCTGTATGATACACCTTTTATCTATAAAATGGAAGTTTAAGCTCAAGCAGAGCATTTTCTCCAAAAGCTCTGTCAAAAATGTACATGGAAATATATGGAAATTCTGAGGCAGTGAGCCTGGGGTGAAGCCTAAATACAATGCACAAATGAATCTGTCTACACTTATCAAACAAGTGCTTTATTGAACCCAATATGCTCCAAAGTTGCTATTGTTCACTATCTTAATATATACAGAGGGCACCAAAAAAATATGCAGATTTTAAGAAAGGAAAAAACTGTATTAAAATTGTAATACTCAATATATACCAATAACAAAAGATGAATACACATCATGTGTATACATTTTTTGGAACACCCAGTATATAAGCTTTTCAAAAGAAGTTATATATATTCTTGTGAAAAGAAATTATCTTCCCCTCACATTGGAGATGAAAGACATATACTTTCTGTCATATTGCTTACCTAAGAAGAAGTATGTTATACACGTAAATATAATAGTTGTTAACATCCTCATGGGTAGTAAATCAGATAATAGTTTTCCAAAGAAATAAGATGACACTCTGTAGTAACCACTGATATATTCATGTCTAAAAAACAAAAATTCAGACCATACACCCCACATTAGTTTAAGAAGGCACAGACCAGATGATGAAAACACTTGCTGTACAGATTTCTGTGGCCACCAGGGGTCTAACAGACACCTTCTCACATCCTGCAGGTTTACCCACCCCTTTCACCCAGTCAGCATCAGGCACCACCTTAGGTGCCCTCCCCTGGGACATCGTCCCGCCAAGCTCTGTGCAGTGACCCCTCTTCTCCCTCCTAATGGCATCCACTTTGCCCTTGGGGACCCCCACTCCAGGTAAACAGGTTCTGCATGTCCTCCCTCTTCCGACACTGGCTCACGTGAAGAAGAGCACGTGAGCAGCTGGTCCAAGGGGTCAGAGAGGGTTTTCTTTCTCCCCACTTCTGACTGTGAAGAAGGTGGCACTGCTGTTCTCCACACCCCAAGTGCAGCTTCCGTTCACTAATCCCTGGTTACCCCTTCCACGTCACGATGAAAAATAAAACGGCGCTCCTCCCATCAATGATTGTGCCTGACAACTGTACGTCCCTGTCAGCTATGAAATCCTATTTTCTTCCCTCTGAAGTCCTAGATTCCCCCTCTTCCCGTGATTCCAAACTATGCCACCAATATCTTCATTCTTTCCTCAAGCATATAAATACGGGGAAGTGTCTTCCAAATTTGAAAACCACACAAACAAAACAGCCTGCACTTTATTTCAAGGCTGCCTTCTGGCTCTTTCTCCCTTCTACTGAGGGCTAAGCTTGCTCTATATTCTTTGTCACCTTTACCCACCCACCTTCAACTGACTGTTCGACCCACTACTTTCTCTCTACCAAGCCCCTCAAACTTTTCCTGTGAAGGTCATAACGAATTTGTATTTGCTAAAAACAAAAGATCCTTTTCAGCCTCTTTATTTCGTGCTTTCTCTGCATCATTTGCATTTGCTGACTATGCCGTAATCTTGAACCTCCTTTTTCCTTTCGTCTCAGGCCCCACAAGCTCATGCTTTTCCTTCCAGTCTCTGGTGGCTTTTTCTCAATTAACACTAGTCATCCCCTAGCCACGTGCCAAAGAATGAAACTGGACTGCTATCTGTCACCATGTACCAAAATTAAATCAAAATGGATCAAAGACTTAAGCATAAGACCTGAAACAATAAACTGCATAGAAGAAAACAGGTACTAAACTTATGGACCTTGGGTTCAAAGAGCATTTAATGAATTTGACTCCAAAGGCAATGGAAGTAAAAGCTAAAATAAACGAATGGGACTATATGAAACTTAAAAGCTTCTGCACAGCAAAAGAAACCATCAACAAAATAAAGAGGCAACCAACTGAATGGGAGATTTTTGCAAACTGTGCCTCTGATAAGGGGCTAATATCCAAAATATGTAAGGAACTCATGCAACTCAACAACAAAAAAACAAACAACCCAATTGAAAAATGGGCAGAGGACCTGAAGAGACATTTCTCCAGAGGACATACAAATGGCAAATAGACATGTGAAAAAATGCTCAACATCACTAATCATCAGAGAAATGCAAATAAAAACCACAATGAGATATCACCTCACCCCAGTCAGAATGGCTACCATCAACAAGACAAATAGTAACAAGTGTTGGAGAGGCTGTGGAGAAAAAGGAACCCTCATACACTGTTGGTGGGAGTGTAGCCATTATGGAAGGCAGTGTGGCGGTTCCTCAAAAAATTACGAATAGAATTACCATATGACCCAGCAATCCCTCTCCTGGGTATCTACCCAAAAAATGTGACACATTTATACCTCAAGACACGTGTGCTCCAGTGTTCACTGTAGCTTTATTTATGGTGGCCAAGACATGGAAACAACCAAAATGCCCTTCGATAGATGAATGGATAAAGAAGTTGTGGTATATATACACAATGGAATACTATTCGGCGGTAAGAAAAGATGATATAGGAACATTTGTGACAACATGGATGGATCTTGAGAGTATAATGCTAAGTGAAATAAGTCAGACAGAAAAAGCAGAGAACCATATGACTTCACTGATATGTGGTATATAAACCAAAAACAACAAAAGAACAAGACAAACAAATGAGAAACAAAAACTCATAGACACAGACAATAAATAGTTTAGTGGTTACCAGAGGGTAAGGAGGGACGTTGGTGGTAGATGAGAGTAAAGGGGATCAAATATATGGTGATGGAAGAACTGACTCTGGGTGGTGAACACATAATGGGATTTATAGAGGATGTAACACAGACTTGTACACCTGAAATCTATGTAATTTTACTAACAATTGTCACCCCAATAAATTAAAATAAAAAAAAATTAGTCATCCCCAGGAAGCAATCTGGGGGGTGAAATTGAATGTGACCAGTTTGACCAACAGTCCCGACACTGCACAGTCCCCTTCCAGAACAGAGACATACTCACATAAAGAGCTTCTTCTCGACCACAAAGAGCTCCACAGATGTCATACTGCTGAAACACTGGTTATTTGTCAGAAAGAAGAACACACCAGCTCTGTAATGAGACAGGGTTCTATATCACTGCACCAATTAAACATTTTTAGAGTAATTTCCTACCTGTGAAACTCTTCAAATGATATAATGTTAAGTAACTATTCTGGTTAAAACAGAGAGAGAAGTGTGAGCCCATTAGGCATCTCACCATCCCTGTGCCTCCAGAGTGGTGCCCCTGGGACTCCATGTAGCACAGTTTGAAATTCAGGGTCCTGGGTTACCACGGATTGAACTGTGTCTCCTAAAACCCCTATGTGAAAGCTATAACCCTCAATGTGACTGTAGTTAGAGGTGGCGTCTTTGGATGGTGATTAGGTTTAGATGAATCTAATGAATTGAGGGTGGGGTCCTCATGAAGGGATTAGCACCCTTAGAAGGAAAGGGAGAGACCTCAGAGCTCTGTCTGCATCACTGAAGACACAGGAGGGGCAGCAAGCCAGCAGTGGGCAAATATCAGAGCCCGACCACGTTGGCACCCAGATCTCCAGGAGGGTAAGAAGTAACTTCTGTTATTTAAGCTACCCTGTTTGTGGTTCTCGTTAAGGAACCCAAGCTGAGGATTACATAGGTGTTAAAAGTACTATCACTTTGAATTTAAACTAACAAAAACACTGACTACCAGTCCTAATGTATGAACAGAAAAACAGCCAAATAAAGCCTGCAAAGGTTAAAAAGCTCTATTAACCACTTTTTCAAAGTTGAGTAAAGACGAAACTAAGATATGAGGAGGCAAAATGAAAGACAGGGGAGGCAAATCTCCATTGATACTGTAACTACACACTTTGACAATACAATCATCAGCAAAACCTACACAACACACCACCAACATGGTTTCCAACGCACTCAAAAAGAAAGCAAATCATGCTTATGAAGGACAAATTAATTTGTGCATGTGTAAGAAAAGAATGACTATTAGTGCTTCTCTCTCAGGGAGATAATTAAGGTTTACAAAGGAAAGCACAATTTATCAACACATCGATGGAAATATAAATTTTATATAAAGCATGCTAACATCCCTGAAATGGTGTTGGGATCCCTTCATAACCAAATAACTTAATTGACACTGAGGATTTCAGTAGAGCTACAAGAGATTAAGTGACACATCCATTTATATGGCACAAAAATAAGAGCATGTAAAAAAATGCAACCCCAAGTAAACAATCCCCAAAACAAAGTGTCTATAGACACTGGGTAAGTTTTTTTTAACACCAGAGTTATAATAGTAATAAAGAATAGAACTTAGGCAACAGGCTGTTATAAAAGTCAATGTTTATACAATAATAAACAAAATATAGCCAGACACAGTACACAAGCAGCTATGCAACTTTCTAGACACATAAAAAAGCCTAGTCTCAATGGAAAAGCTAATTTCAGAAATAGGACGCATGGCAACATGCAGCTCAATTTGTTAAGTTTTTCATGTAACAGTACAATAATGTTCATAATGATTCAGACTAGCAGACAGTGAAATTCCTCCTAAATTATAAGAATTTATTTTATAACACTAAACAGTTTTTGTTAAAGAATTTAATGTATCCTAATTATTTTCAAGGTGGTAATCCATGATACTGTGGAGTCCTATTCACCTCCCCACGTCAAACAAAGCAAAAAATAGAAAGAAAATAAACTCAGTCAACAACAACAAAAAAAGTAACTGGACTATGAGAAAATGTAGAACTTTTATGTATCAAAGAACACTGTCAATAGAGTGAAACAACAGTCCACAAAATGGCAGAAAATATTTGCAAATTTATTTCTGATAAGGATTAATATCCTGTAAACTCTTATATAAAGAACTCTTATAGCTCAACAGCAAAAAAAAAAACACACACAAAAAAAAACCCCAACTGAAAAGTAGGCAAAGGACTTGAATACATATTTCTCCAAAGAAGATATACAAATGGCCAATAAGCACATGAAATGATGCCCAGCATCACTAATCTAGAGAAATGCAAATCAAAAACACAACGAGATACCACTTCACAACAATTAGGGTGCCCATTACAAAGTCAAAAATAAAATAAAATAATAAGTGTTCACCAGATTGGGAAGAAATTGAACCCTTATACACTGCTGGAAGAAATGCAAACACAGGATAGTGGTTCTTCATAAAACAATAAATGTAATTATGAAATGATTCAGTAACTCCATTTCTGGGTGTATACCCAAAAGAATTTAAAGCAGAGACTGAAACAGATACCGATTTGTGTTCCCATGTTCATAGCAGCATTATTCATAATAGCCAAAAGGTAGAAACAACTCAAGTGTCCATGGATAGGTAAATGGATCAACAAAATGTCCTGCATCTATACACTGGAGTATTATTCAACCCTTAAAAGTAAGAAATTCTGACACATGCTACAACATGGATGAACCTTACAGATGTTATGCTTAGGGAAATAAGCCAGTAACCAAAGGGTAAATACTTTATTACTCTACATATATGAGGTACCTAGACGAGGCAAATTCAGAGAAAGTGTAGTAACGGTCGCCAGGGAGTAGGGAAAGGGAATGGGGCTTTTTGTTTAATGTGTACATAGATTTATTTCGGCAAAATGGAAAAAAAGAGTTCTGGAGATGAATGGTGGTGATGCTTGCACAACAATGTGAACGTAATGAATGCTACTTAACAGTACACTAAAAACAGGTAACCAGGACAAATTTTGTGTTATGTATATTTTACCACCATACACACACACACACACACACACACACACACACACACACTATAATTAACAGTCCCATTAAGCTTTCAATTCACTGATTTATCCTACTCCGAAATTCATCCCATACTTCTATGAAATTCAAACTCTTAATGGATTAGCATTACCTTGAAAAAAGCAACAGCCCTTTCTCAAAATCAAAATGCAAATTTACTTACCTATTCTGGATTCCCATAGGGTCACTTTTAAGATCATAGAAAATGGCACTTATAATCAGTCCCAGGAAGATTGTTACAATTATCTTTTCCAAAAGAAAAA
Organism: Rhinolophus sinicus; assembly: GCF_057876585.1. Taxonomy (NCBI): domain Eukaryota; kingdom Metazoa; phylum Chordata; class Mammalia; order Chiroptera; family Rhinolophidae; genus Rhinolophus; species Rhinolophus sinicus. The sequence goes on from NC_142501.1 coordinate 169,610,222, forward strand.
AAAGGGGAGGAAGAGTTTCAATTAAAAGAAAAAACACACTATTTATTATTATAATATAATATATATGGTAATAATCAAATCACTCAATTGAGATAGAAAATTAAATAGCTTGGCCAGAGTGCTTGGGAAAATGTAAAACTGTGTATATTACTAGACTGCTGTCTAAATTAAAATAAAAAACAACTTCTCTGTGTGTTGGGGGGCCTGTCAGGAGAACAAAGGAGACTACGGGAAAAGTTACGATTCCTCCCAGTGCTTCCGTGGCACTGGCAGTTCAGGGTCCAGTTCAGGCTACGGGTACTTGGAATGCCACACAGAGTAGGAGAGCAGTGCAAATGCCTAACAGAGTCATTTCGGGAATAAAATCAACTTGAAGTGGCAATCATTTCTGGCCTGACCTCTCAAATTTTCTGGTAGTGAACATGCATAGTTTTATATTTCAAGAGGTCAAATAAAAACAGGATACCTTTACTCTTAACATAGAACTAAATAAAAATTTTCAAGCACACATAAATATCTAACAATGGAATTTTGCACAATAAAAAAGTAGGGGTGAGCTCGGGATGTCTGCCTATCCTCCTAGGGAGAGTCCACCTTGCATGGAAAAGTCACTGCATTGTCACTGTCACCAAAGCATTCAGTCAGCTTTCCCTGAGGGCTCCCAAGTGCTTCCATGACCCAGTCTCCTGTCATTTCTCCAGCACATTCAGCCTGTAGGGCCCACGGCCCACAGTGTAGAACTAAGCCTTCAATGGTTTGCCACGCTGACCTACTGTCACTTACTCAGTGTGTTGGATGAGTGCTAAGAAAACTAAGTAAACATCACTTATTTTCAAGATTGTTAAAATGGTCTCTGAAGGACACTTCTATAAGCAAAGCCTAAGAATTACATTCTGATATAATTTGTCTAGGAACTTCTACCTATTGTACTTTGAAATTGTATTAAATATAAAAATGTAAGAAAGAATAATCAATAGAAAATAAAATATCCAACCTTGTACTTGGAATCTTCAAATTTCAAAGAGAAAAACAAAAATCTCAGGACTACAACAGTGCAACGGTACCAAGACTTGAAGTCACTTGTCAAGCAAGCTTTTGGCATGAAGCAAATCAAATTGAAATTGAAAAAGGATCATGATCTGTGAGGGCTACTTTGTGAAGACCATAGTCTGGAAAGAATATGATTTGAAACAACCTTAAAAATTCCCTTGCTAAGACAGAAAATTTTTTGAAAAAAAATCTATTGCCCTGGCATATTTTAATTCCCCTCAGAGAACACTGTACATCATGTCAACAGATCAAGATTCCAAAACAAATTAGGATGATTCCATCAACATATAAGCATGCTCATGTATACACGTCTACACTTTCACGCAGTATAACTTTAAAAATATTGAGACTTTTTAAACTGGACACTCCACATGCTGTTTCTTTTGCATTCAAAGGTGATATCTTCTACTAACAGACGATCAGGATTACATTGGGATGTTTCCTACAGGTCGCAAAGTTTAAAAGTATTTTCAAAGTCAGCTTTCAAACATATTGACGAAATGACTAATCCCACAATACTGTCATGCTTTTACAAGGTGCATCTTTATTTCCTTTTGCATTAAGGAAAGCAAACAGATAAAGTAAACACTGCACAAGGGACCCAAGACTCCCTGTCTGTGTATCTGGTCTCTATCATCAACATTAAGAAAAGAAAGAAATTCTCTAAATGTGTGATTCTATCATTACTCAAATTTACTTACCAATATTTCTCAAGGTGAGTTCTGAGAGATTTTTATGGCTGTCACAAAAATATTAATGCATTGTCAAAATGTTTAATATGCTAAGAGTATAGATAAATCTCGAAGAGATAATGTTTTCCAAGTTGGTTTGATCAGGAAACCCTTGGTACTTTAAACGTATATTAAATCTTTTTACACAGATAATCCATTCATTCCAAGACCTTCCAAATACATTTCAATAAATGCGTTATCAGTAGCAAAGTCTAAATCATGTAAATGACTAGTTCAAACCTAAGTAAAGCTACGACAACAGATACAAGATTTATCAGCCAGAAGCCATAAAGCATTTTAATACCTACACCTTTAAACACTTAGAGAAGCAAATCACATACATGAAAAATTAAAAACCCAAACCAGGTGTCAGTAACCTACAGCACAAAGCCAAACAGGGTCAACCGTGTATTTCTGTTCAGTCCAGGAGATAACAACTGTTTTTACAATTTTAAATGGTTGAAAAAAAGGGGGAATATTTCTTGCCACATGAAATTTATGTGAAAATCAAATTTCACTGTCCATGAATAGTTTAATTGGAGCACAACCATGTCCATTTGTTTATGTATCGTATCATCTATAGCTGCTGTGTCTCACTAAAATGGATGAGATTACTACATGAGACAAACACCACATGGACTGCAAAGCCTAAAATACTCACTACCTGGCCCTTTACAAAAATAACTGGCTAACTCCTGCCCTAAACTAATATACCACTATTCAAAAACCTGAACAAGAGCTGCTCCAGTTAAGCAGATGCTCAGGGACATGCAAGGTTGTATCCCTATTGTATGAGGTCACCACTGCTCTGAACATTTTGGAATTCCTTTTGTGGAACTGAGTTCACTGAGAAGGCAAGGGGGCTGAATAGGCACCCTGGAGACACTAGGCCTGGGGTTTGCAGCGGAAGTAACTCGAGCACCAAAAGATGCAGAATTGTGGTGTATTAGAAATATTTCCACTCTAATCAGGCCTTGCTCAGAACTACAATATATGTGACTTGGACAGAACATTTATAAACCACTTTGAGAGGAAAGATAAATTTATTTTTGAAGTTAAAAAAATCTAATGCATGAATCACATGGAAGAATCAACTCCATTACATCATCTCACTGTGGACCAATGGGAAACCAGGTGGACATGATTAACTTCACTAGACTTCTTTCCAAATAACATCAAATGTACTCTAAAATAACAAAAATTTACCCTTGATTGATAGTACGCAAAAGTGCTCTCCTTCCAACAAAAATGTCAAATAACAAGTCCCAAAAATGTTTGGAACAATTAGTACATCTCAAAGAGGGATGTAGGCTCTAGGTATTAATACTTAGAAAGCAACAGTACTGAAGTATGAAAATTATGGTGCACATGGTAAGAAGTCAGTAATAGAGTCAACTTCATGCCATCTTTTGGTAGTCAACAGAAATTTAATGATTGATAATAAAATTAATAACCCCAAAAATAATGAAATTGATTTCCTTAGAAATATGACCAATGAACTGAAAACACTAGGTTTTATATGATGGAGGGCTTCACAATAACAGAAAATCCATACAGAGGAATAAACAACTATCAACAGACCAGCCAAAATAGGAAAAGAACATTATTTCATCGTAATGAAGAGAAAGTTAATCTGACAGTGAATGACAGCCTTATTTAATGGAAGTCAAGTTTGCTTACTACCTTTCTGTCAGTTGCACACCATTTTAGGCATCTACTGCTCTCTGAGGACTAGAATCCTAAAATGAGGAAGGTCAATTATAAAGGACAGCATTTGCACGCAGGCTCTTCCCTCAGATATGGACCAGCCCCTCTTCCATTCAGGTGCATTCACTGACATCTAGGTGAAGTCTTCCATGACAATCTGACTTAAAATGTAAACCACCCCATTCCCCCCCTTTTCCTTCTCTTTCTATGTCTCTTCCTTCCTCTACTTCTCTGTTTAACCTTTCTCATAGCCCCTTTTACCTCCTGCCACGCTTCATACTTTATTTCTTTATGAATTGATCAGCTGTCTCGCCTCATAAGAAAATGTGCTCCAGAAAAGCAGGGATATTCAGTTTTACCCATTGTGTTCACTGGATGTACAAGCTCCCAAATGCGGCACATGATCAAGAAACTTGTTGAATAAATCAGGAAATAAATGTATGCAGCTACCAGAAAAACCCAAATGGGACTAAACAATTCCTTTACTACACAATTTTTGAAAACAAATTTCCTCTACAGTGATGGTCTATTAAAGATTATCTAAATCAACATAAATTCTGAATTACATAGTCCAAAAATCACTTTTAAAAAGTTTCCTATATGCAAAACTTTTATTATGTTTTATTAATTCCATTGACTGTTTCGATATCCCACATGGAATGGGCTGAAAATGTCAGTAGAAGATAGTAATATCCTAACATGTACAGTGTCAGAATCTAATGTTGCTACATGAGCATTTCAGAGCATAATTAGAAGACTCTGTAAGATTACCTCGGCTATAGATGCATGGGGATTACCCAGTAAGTTTTTGAATGAACGCTTGGAAATCCATTTGAGTTGATGACAGAAGGAGGTGGCATAGGTGAGCTCCTTGAAGACTACACTCTTCTTCTTTTTCTGAACCCCTGAGAGTTGATCTAACTCAGCTTTCGTTTCTCTGAAGAAGGTGGAGTTGACATAAAACTCAGCTAATTTTTCTATGAGTGGCTTATCTCTCTTGGACGGCTCTTTAGTCTCTTTGGCTTGGTATAAAAGTGGATAGAGAAAAACATTAACAAAATAACTGATTTAGTCCATTTTTCTGTAACCAGTTTCATAGGTACTTCCTGAACATCTCAATTCTAAAGCTTGACTATGAATCATTATTAGATCTGTTCTTGTTTTACACATGAGAAATGTATAGTTGAATGACCTGACAACTTCCATAAACTTACTGATACAGCAAACCACTCACCATTTCCTAAATACAATATCTGCACCCTGATTCTTTTAAAATAAATGTACCATAGGAAATTGTAATTGTTCATATAAAAATGTCATGCTTGCTTTCTACTATGTGCAAATGCATAAATTACCATATTTCTTACTTCAAAACATTACATAAACAATAGTCATATATTTTAATGGAAACTCCCCTTAGACACTATCAGATAAATGCTCATTTATAAATTACACCAAAAACACAGCATTCATGAACACCTGTGTTGACTGGTCCTGCAGAATGAACGTTTGTATCCCCCAAAATTAATATACTGCAACCCAATCCCCAGCGTAATGGTATTTGAAGGTGGGGCCTTTGAGGAATGATGACATCATCAGGGTGGAGCCCTCCTGAATGGGGTTAGTGCCCTTAGAAGTGGCCCCAGGGAGCTCCCTCCCTGCTTCCACCATGGGAGGAGGCAACAAGAAGATGGTCGCCCACCTATGAACCAGAAAGTAGGGCCTCAACAGACACTGAATATGCTGGCACCTGATCTTGGACTTCCCAGCCCCCAGAAATGAAAAAAAATGTTTGTTGTATATGTCACCTAGTCTATAGTATTCTTGTTACAACAGCCTCCACGTACTAAGACAACTGGCATCTCAGGGCAGCTTTAGTAATATAAATTCACAAAGGTACATTTTAATGAGCTACCACACTGCTAGGCTTCAGTCAATTCAACTAGGTGATAATCTGTGACTCTGGACCAATTCACATACCTTCACCATCTTCATCCTCTCTGTTTGATGTCACAGCAGAGGAGTCTCCATTAATGACATCCAGGAAGAAGTCTGCAGGGTTATTATAGGGCTCACAGTGGTGACCTACAAAAGAAGGCAATTCAGGTACACAAAATTCATGGCCTTGGAAAATAACGACTCACTTGCATGGGGTGAGGGAGGTGAGGCTCGGGTGACAGAATTTAGCAACTTCTCCCTTGTTTTCTTTCTCTCTTCTCCCCTTACTAAGTTACACCTTCTTTTTATATAGTTAAGCCCACAATATTTCAATAATTCTCCATCTCCTGGCAAAATCAACCTCCAAACCAGCCAGGGACTCCCACAAAGCCTTACCCATCGTAATTCATGAGACCCGAAATACCTGTTAATATGCTCTGGTTCTTACCGTTACTTCTTAAAAAATCTAAATAGAGGCCCAAAGGGGAAAAATATATGGGTTGAAAAAGAAAACAGAAAGAAAGCTGCATCTAGCACTAATGCTCCTCAAAGCAAGGAAACAAAAGCCAGCAGAGGTGCAGCAGGTCTGTGTTAGGGAGGAGCCCAGGGCGTGCTCGGTTGTCAGGGCTCACCTACAGACTTCGAGAATGCCAGTACCTACTATTACAATGGTTCCTTTTCCATCTACTAAATTCAGATCCAAACTTAATATGCAGCTGGAATTGCAATGTGGAGAACAAATCACCAGAGCAGAATTGTAAAGAGGACGTGAGCAACACCGCACACTTGAAGTATTACCTTGACTTCTTGAGCCAGATCATCTGAACTCATCTTGTTCTATAGTCTAATTCTTAGAATCACCTCCCCTATACTCACCAGTCGCATGTGTGCTTGATTGTCTTAAATGATAGGCATTCAACAAAAGCAAATTTTGAAAGATAGCTAAAGACTATTTACAATTATAGTTGGGGTCATGAAGAATCATCTATAATCATATCCAAATATCTCTAAAATAAAGCAGACTGAATGGGCCATAAAAAATATTACATTTTTCTATCTGAAATAGAATCAGACTGACCAGAACTGTCAGAAATGTTAGCACATCAAAGTCAGGCTGAGGAGTAGTCATTCTACTGACTGTAAGTCACTCATATCCACTCCAATCTAATTTTACTAGAAAAACAAGCAGCATCTCCATGAACCCTCATAAAGTCAGACCAACATCCCATGTAAGGAAAAATAGTGATTAAACCTGATCTGTCACAGAGTCAAGAACACAAATGATTTCGCGGTACTGTAGGCCTTTCCAAAAATGTTCAACTGACAGATAAGTGGCTGTGAGGCCAATGTATTTATTGAACTGTTAGGAAAAGGTCACCAGAACTGGCAACCAGAACAGATACAGGCCCAGTAGAAACAGTCCTACATGTACACAGAGTATGCACGCATACTCAAATAGGACAAGAAAGAGGCCTAAATAACAAGCCAGTGCTGCAAAATGAAGAAAACTTCTAGCACCAAACTGACCAAAGATGTTCTGCAGTGGTGGAACCCATACTATGTCTACCCAACGATCAAACAGCACTAGCGTCCTTCTCTGCTCTCTTTCTATTGAGGAAGGATCTCACTGCAGGAAAAAGGCAACCATACCAGCTGATGCAAAGTACCCCAAGGCCTCCTGAGCAGGCCCGTGGAACATTACTCTTCCTGAGGCCAACAAGGTGAGGCTATCAAACAGCTTGAAGATGGAATAACGAGGCTGATGAATGGAGAAGATGATGGTTCTTCCCTGTTTAGACATCCTAGTTGAAAGAGAAAATAAAGAGTCATTAATCATCTGAAACGTCTACCTCTTAGCAGTGGAATTTATTCCAGCCTTTACATCATTTATTCCTAGTTCAATTTGATTTTCTCTTACTAACTTCCCATCTCCTGTTATCTCTCTGAGACTTAGGGGACATAAATCCAGTGTTCTTATGAAATATGAAGGTTTCTTGAAGTGTCCCATGAACAGTCTAATATCAACTAGAACATGAATTAAAACTGCAGATTCCTGAACAGTCTTCCCAGACTTACTGGGTCTTGGGAATCGTTATTTTTAACAAGCACCCAGGTAACTTGTAAGTACACTCACATTTGAGAACTTATGGACTAAATATTAAAACAATCATTGATGCTCCAGTCTTATGGATCATTTAAGTCTTCCAGTCCTATAGGAATTGGTGTTCATTCTTCAGTCCTAACACTACAATTAACATTGCTGAGTACTTACTATGTCTTTGATAAATATGGGTACCCACATCTGAATTTTACAATATAGTTACGAGGCAGTTATGAGGCAATACTGACAGTACAACAGTGTTATTACCTGCATTTTACAGATAAGCCTAAAGGTTAGTAACTGGCCCAGTGTGTCACAGTTGGCAAGGAGCAGGGCTGGGGTTCAATGGACTGCAGCCAAAACATTGCTAAACTACATTTACACAGAATTTGCTACTTATATTTCAAGAATAAATATAAAGAGTAGTCAAGGTAAAGAAACCTGGGGAAGAAAGTGTGTGATACCAAGATCAATTCAGGATAATACAAGCATTTCAGTGTCATTGAAGAGTTGGGTTAGGGAGGGGGGGAGGAAAGAAGCTAATGAAAGAGTCTGCATCAAAAAACAACCATGTGATGAATCCCTTTACTCAGAAAGTGGAACTTTAGTCAGTAGACAACAAGGAGCTGCAAAAGGACCGGAAGCAGGGAATTGGACTGGCGTGAGAGCCTTGCTACTGAGGACCGATGGAATCAGTATCTCCGACTAGAAATGGAGACTCTTGGGCTCTACCTCAGAGCTGTAGAAACAGATTCTGCATTTTTAACAAGACCCCAGGAGATTAGTGTACACAGCGAAGCTGGAGAGAGATTGGTTAGAGCTCTAGGCATAAGCAAAGATGCTTGTGTCCAAACTAGTCTAAAACGTCATGATAATATTGACTGTTATCAATCATCATTCGCTAATGAACCCTGTTAACATAGCTGCAGATGATAATAACACCACGGATGTATTCTCTAACTGAACTTGAACACCAGACCCATTACTTGGCATCGTCACGTATGTGTACGATGGATCTCAAACAGAAGATGTCAAAAATCTTAGAAATCTTCCCATTTTCCCATTTTTTCTAATCCAAGCAGAAAGATTTGCTTACAAGTGCATGGGAATCAGAGAAAACAAGGTAATAATAGGTAGGAAATGCCATATGAAGAGTATGTCTGGGGGCAGCCAAATGGCTGTTGGTTAGAGCACGAGGTCTTAACAAGAGGGTTGCTGGTTCAATTCCTACATGTGCTGGTGAGCTGAGCCCTTCACAACTACATTGAAGATGACGAGGTTCCACTGAGCTCCCAGAGTGGTGGCCGGATGGCTCACTTGGTTCAAGTGCAAGCTCTTAACTAGGTTGCTGGTTCAATTCCCATATGGGATGGTGGACTGTGCCCCCTGCAACTAAGCTTGGAAACAACTGGACTTTGAGCTGAGCTGCGCCCTCCACAACTAGATTGAGGGACAATGACTGATGGGTCCTGGAAAAACATATGGTTCCCCAATATTCCCCAATAAAATTATAAACAGAAAAAAAGAATTATATAAAAAAATAAAATAAAAAATTATTGTAAAAAAAGATGTCAACAACTTAATTTTTATAATTTATCCTATTAACCTGATCCTTTCAGTCTTCTTATTGAAAAAAGGAAATGCCATTGCTTTTACTACATTCCTCCATTATTCAAGTCCCAAATCTTTGAAGTCATGCTCTCAATACTCACACCCTAAATAGATCCAGAATCCACCCACTTCTTACCACGTCACCACTACCATCCTACTCAAAGCCACAATCATCTCAACTGAGCTACCAAAAACAGCCTACTCACTGGTTTCCTTGCACTCACCTTTGCCCAAGTATATAGTATGTTCTCTATATCGCTGCCACTCTCGGTTCTAAAAGCATCTCAGATCACCTAGGGACAGTAAAAGCCAGAATTCGTAGAGTGGCCTACAAAAGTCTATATAATCTGCCACCTACTCAATTTCATCCATGTTCTATTCTAACTGTGAAGAACGAATTGTATCCCACCCCACTCCCAAACTCAGGTGTGGAATTCTTAAGCCCCAGCACCTCAGAATGTGACTGTATTTGGAGATAGAATCTTTAAAGAGGTAAATAACACTCTTGAAGGTCATACGAAGGAGCCTAATTCCAATAGGAACTAGTGTTATAACACGAGATCAGGATACAGATAAACCGAAGGAGGGTGAAATGAAGTCACAGGGAGAAGACAGCTACCTACAAGCCAAGGAGAGAGGCCTCAGAAGAAATAATCCTGATGACACTGTAATCTTAAACTTCTGGCCTCCAAAACTGTGAAGAAAATAATTTCTATTGTTTAAGCCACCCAGTCTGTGTACCATGTTATGGCAGCCCAAGCAAACTAATACACTAACAACCCCCACTCCCTTTCAGTCACTGGATTCCAGTCCCTCTGGCTTCTTGATGTTACAGACACATTAGTCATGGTCTGCCTGAGAACCACTGTCCACTGCCTCCAACTAGAACTCTCTCCTCCCAGACCCCCAGGTCTTGCTCACAGCTCAATGGCACATCATTGAGGACTTCCCTGACCAACCGGCTGCATAATACAGCACCCTCAGTCCCACCACAGCAGTCTTCCCTACACTCTTACTCTACTTCATTTTTCCTGAAAGACATTAGTTGACTGTTCCCCTCCAAGAAAAAAGGAAGAAATATTTGTCTTCTGTGCTCCTTACTAAATCTTCTGCACCAGGAATCATGCCTGGTACACAGCAGGTGATCAAATACTGCATGAATGTAAGAATAATGTTCCCATAGCATTTACCTCTTCAGGAGCAAAAGGACAGCATTTGCTGAGCTTGAGTCTAAGCCAGTTGTGGGCTCATCCAGGAATAAGATGGATGGATCTGTAATAAGCTCCATTCCAATACTAGTCCTTTTCCTTTCTCCTCCAGACACCCCGCGGGTAAACTGAGTTCCAACCTAAAACATAAATATAATCATTATTAACAATAACTTGCATAGCCAATATTGTTTGTTGAGCTCCTAATACAAGGGGTGCCAAAAAAAGTATACGCATGACTTGTATTCATCTTTTGTTATCAATATATATTGAGTATTACAATTGTAATACAGTTTTTTCCTTTTTTAAAATGTGTATATATTTTTGTGGCACACTCTGTATGTGCCAACCCCGTAAGAGGCACTTTATCTCATATCCTCATTTATTCTGAACAACAAATAAATGAGTATTTGGGAGGTAGGTTTCTCTTTAATTAGACGAGTATACTGAGATCAGAGCTGGTGCATGGCTAAGCCTGATATGAAACCATGTTTTAAATCGTTCTATATGTTCCTTATCACATTAAGTGTTTAAAGATGGAAGTTAGAACTGAAAGATGTGGCCCTGACATAGTGAAATCATAGTCCTAAAATGAAGATAAACATAGGACAGGAAAAGGTGAAAGCATCTATAGTTTATTAGTCTTCTTATATCCATTACTTTCTAACCCACTAAAAAAAAAAAGAAAAAGTCCTCAAGTGGAGTCACAAGAGCTGGGGGGTGGCAACTAAGGAAGTGCACTTTCTACTATCTACATTAGCATCCCTTAAATCACTATAAGCTTCCCAAATTGTGTCTTTTTCTACCCTATCTCACTATAGAAATCCTGACTCATTCTTTCAGACAAATTCAGAAAGCAGAATATTTTACAGGGCGACTGGCTCAATGTCCTTCTAGGCAGCTGGGGGGAGCAGGAAGATTTTAGGGAGACAGGAGGTAGGCATCAATTCTTATAATAAGAGTCTTCAAGAGATAATAATCAAATGGTACTCATGCCATTGATTTGATCAAATAACAATTGAGCAATAAAAGGCATGTAAGCACAACTGGAGAAATATGAATGAACATGAGCTCTATATAGCTGCTATTAAATATTATTAATTTTGTTAGTTGGTAATAGTATGGTAATGCAGGCACATATCTTTATTTGTTTTAAATGCGTAAGAAGTACTCAGGGGTGAAATAGGATATTTACAACTTTGCTCAAATTACTTCAGAAAGAAAAACCTGAAGCCATTATTGAATAAGGTTTAACAACAGGGAAATCACGGTGAATATTTTTAGTAATCACACCTTGATATTAATTATACTACAATCATATCAATACTATCCTAATGACAATATTCTCTCTACATATCTGTTACATTTAAAATTCCATAAAAAGTAAACATTTTTTACATATTATTTCAATCAATTACATAAATGCATTCTAAGATGTCAACATGTCTTCAGCTTATATTTCTTGGAAATCCATGCAAGGAACTCATGGCAAAGACTGCGTAAATGTGAAGAGTGGAAAGCACCTTACTAGAATGACAAAATCAAATAACCAGGGCCCTGGCAAAGGAAACTCAATCACTCATGAAATGAAAATAAGTAGTATATGGTAGTATCTCAGAGTTATTCTGCCGAAAAAAAATATAGCAAAATACATTTTACATAAAACACTGTCAAAAATATCGCATGAAGCAGCAGCCAGAATACCCCCCATCTTCATTCCCTCTAAGTAAAGGATATCACAGGGATTAAACTGGAGCCATCAGAATCTAAACAGCTCATCTTCACCCAGCACTTCAGATGTCTTCCCAGCAAATCATCCATACATATTCATCAACTGTAACCTTCACTTATTCATCTCATTTCCTCTTCCTGATCCTGCACAACCCACATAAGGAGTTCTTCTTGTCTCTCTTTCCCATAACTGCTACCTATAAAACCTAAGAGAGCCCAGCACATGCCAGTAATATTGGCAGAACGGAGAGAGGAACAGAGGGAGGGACGGATGCGAGACAAAGTGCCAGAAGTAACCCTATAGAAAAACGAATCAGTGCTACAAGTTAGAAATATGCCCTAATTTGTTTTTCTGTCTGTCTGAATGTTTTTAATTAAAGTTTATTGGGGTGACAATGGTTAGTAAAGTTACATAGGTTTCAGGTGTACAATTCTGTAATACATCATCTATATATCACATTATGTGTTCACCGCCCCGAATCAGTTCTCCCATCACCATATATTTGATCCCCTTTACCCTCTTCCACCACTCCCCTTCCCTCTTACCCTCTGGTAATCACTAAACTATTGTCTGTGTCTATGGGTTTTTGTTTCTTTATTTGTTTGTCTTGTTTCGTTGTTCTTTTGTTTTATATCCCACATATAAGTGAAACCATATGGTTCTCGACTTTTTTCTGTCTGACTTATTTCATTTAGCATAATAATCTCAAGTTCTATCCATGTTTTCGCAGATGGCACAAATGTGACACTTGAGAAATACGCCCTAATTTCAATGAAAACTTTGGAAGCCAAACTACAGCAAAGTAAAACACACAGAGCAAGAACCATGGATTTTTGTCATTTATAAATTCCAGGAATACATCTCCAAAGCAACAAAACAAAGTCCCCTGGAGGAAGAGAGGAGAATAGCTAAAAGGGGAAGGAGAAAACAGAAAGAAGTTAGTTTACAGATACTGAATGTGATAGGACCTAAACAATTTGTGTGGGGGACAATGAAGATCTATAATCACATGGAAGGGACACCTGTTCTTTGCAAAGAATACTTTTACATATTGGACCATACTGCCACACTTCATTTCCAAGATTCAGCAATTTATTTTTTCAGTTTTTTTCCTGGCTAATTCCTACTAGGTTGGTGCAAAAAAATTACTTTTTTGTTGTTCTTGTTGGGGAAGGGGTACAGGACTTTACGGGAGAACAGTTTCCCAGACTATTTCCAAGTCAGCTGTTGTCCTTTCAATCTTCATTGTGGAAGATGCAGCTCAGCTCCAGGTCCAGTTGCCATTGTTAGTTGCCGGGAATCAAACTGGCAACTTTGTGGTTGAGAGGATGCGCTCCAACCGACTGAGCCATCCGGGAGCTCAGCAGCAGCTCAGCTCAGCTCAAGGTACTATGTTCAATCTTAGTTGCAGGGGGCAGAGCCCACCATCCCTGCGGGAGTCGAAGAATGGAACCGGCACCCTTGTGGTTGAGAGCCCATGTGGGAATCAAACCGACAGCCTTCAGTGTTAGGAGCACGGAGCTCCAACCGCCTGAGCCACCAGGCCAGCCCCTAAACCAAATTACTTTTGCACCAACCTAATACCTTCATATTATGCAACAAGTCACTTTTCTCACCCTATGGAAAGAAGCTACTTATGACACACAATATAGTAAACTTGTGTATAAGAGTTACACTATCCACACTGCGGAGGTCCTATTGCCTGGAGATGATACCATCAGGTTTTTCCACATTACCTTGGAATCTGCCACTTTAGCCAGACCTAACTCTTGAATGACCTTGTTTATCCGTTCATTCTTTTCATGATTTGTCATAGTTGTTGGGAGCCGAAGAGCTGCTGAGAACTGCAAATTTTCTCTCACTGTCAGAGTTCCCATCACAACATCATCCTTAAGGAAAAAGGGCATTTTAACAAGACATATCAGGTCTTTTCTAGTACCATCACTCTTTAGTATATGTAACTTAATCCACAGTAATAACACACCCTAGGAAGAATTCTAGCTAATGATGAACTTGCAATTATACAAATCACAGTAACTCCCATATACAAAGAGATGCACAGCCTGAGGAATAATTCTCACTCCCTATCTGTACCCCCAAACAGAACACAGGTAATTATGATTACTACTAGCAGACATTTCCAGACTGCTTTGTACAAGGATTTGCCAAAAATACCTTTCTATAAGCTAGGGGAAGGAGAAAGGTAAAGGTAGGGGGAAAAGTAAAACAGTGTATCTTCTGGAAATATGGTAACTAGAAGTGACATCATGGCCCTTATGAGAGTCATATGCCACCAGGAGAACTAACATCACTGTGCTTACAAGAGTCCTATTCTAGATTCTCCCTGCATGTTCAGGTAACACTACTCTATGTTTTACAGGAGACTATCAAAAGCTGGCGCAAAGAAAGATGGCTCTACGCCCATGTCATGTCATCAATGGTAAGCATACCAAACTATTAGCCATGGCACTTGCCCACATAGAAAGAGGATAAATCTAAAATGCAAATCCATGAATACTTACTTGTACAACATAACCTGAGGTACATTTGAAATTGGCAGGTTGAGGTGCTCCATTTATCAAAACGTCTCCAGATAGGCCCTGTGGATCTTTCCTTGCAGCTAAGACATCCAACAGCCTATAAAAGGAAACACATGGTTTTTCTTCCCCTCCACCTCGGACTATATCTCTCAGCTACTCTAAATCCAAATTGTACTCAAGTTACAAAGTTAACTGATCAAGAAATTCTACGGTTTAACTAAAATTATATACCGGGGTGCCAAAAAACTGTATACAGGTGGACACTTTGGTCAGCTTTGCTCAATCGGTAGTTCGCAGGACTCAGAAGTATCTGGACGCTGATAGTATCCACTTTGAGCACCTCTTGTAATTGCAGAAGTCAAATGTGACTTGTATTCATCCTTTTTTATTGATATATATTGAGTATTACAATTTTAATACAGTTTTTTCCCTTTCTTAAAATGTGTATACATTTTTTTGGCACCGTGTGTGTGTGTGTGTGTGTGTAAAGTTCTCACCCTCCTTTTTTTTTTTGACTCTATGCCACAATAAAGCCCAAGAACATAAAGCAGGGCACTGCTGGCTGATCCAGCATAGACCTCCCAAACTGCCCTCCAGCTGTCTGACCCTGGGGGAGCCAACACAGGCAATGTGCCGCTTTACCTGAGACTCAGCCTTCACTTTTGCCTTTGGCTCCATCTCTCCACTTTCTATTTTATCCCCTCCCTTTTCCATCTCATTAGCTCAAATACCAATCACCTTATCACCTCCTGTTAGTAAAGCTGAAATAAGACTTCCTACTTCTAGGACAGAACCACAGCTGGCATAACTGCATGGGATCCATAGCACCTAGAACCAGACTAGACACGTACTGATGCTCAGCAAAGACCTGCTCTCCTAAAAGTGATCTTTCAACACACACTAACACTGCAGAGAAAAGGCTTCCGGATACTCGTTATACTCACGAAGATTTGCCTCCACCTGTGGGTCCCAGAATGGCGTTGAGGCCAGGTCTCATGATCCCACTGCAAATACAGAAACAGACTGATTTACTGGGTCACTTTCAATCCGGTTCTACTAATTTACATCGCATTTAATATACACAATGAAAGTTGATGAAATTAGACAGAAAACAAGCACAACCGAACTTTTAAAGGGAAAAGAAACCCAACAGTAGATTAATAGAAGTCTAGTCTACAAAATATGTCATCACTAGTCAGGACCTACAAGAAAAATGGCTCCATTCCCTAAGCACCTAATAGACATTCAAAATTTGTTTTAACAAAAAGGAGTCTGTACATTTTTATACATGATAATTACTTATGTGAAAACCAAATGTTTTCAGTAAAAACAAATGTCAAGAAGTAGGAGAAAACTTACAGATACATAATAGGTATGGACTAACTGGAAAGAATTCTGAGTTACATTCCCTACTTACTATATCATGTTCAAATAATACATCATTCATTTCCATTACACTTTGCCTTCCCTTCTTAGTGCGAAGGTGATGGAAGTGCTGGGTGGGGGTGCAACAACCTCCAGCACCCACGAACACAGGCTGCAAAGAGAGGTGGGAGGAAGAGAGGAGACAGCTGAGGGTGGGGAGATTGCTTATATTAAGGAATAAGAAAATGGATTGAGCTAGTCAGTAGCTCCTATGTTTCCTCAAAAAGAACACCTAGGCGGACCATCAGCTCTAACTCAT
Organism: Rhinolophus sinicus; assembly: GCF_057876585.1. Taxonomy (NCBI): domain Eukaryota; kingdom Metazoa; phylum Chordata; class Mammalia; order Chiroptera; family Rhinolophidae; genus Rhinolophus; species Rhinolophus sinicus. Next base: position 169,626,524 of record NC_142501.1, read on the forward strand.
TTTTTGGAACAAAAATTAATATAAGACATGGTCTTATTTTAATATACTATAAGACCGGGTCTTATAAAATACGTTATATGACTGGGTCTTATATTAATTTTGCTCCAAAAGATGCATTAGAGCGGGTGGTCCGATAGATCTTATTGTCGGAGAAACAAGGTATACTAAGAATTATGAGAGTCAGGTTTTACTTTCTGAGATGTCTTTCAAACATGGAAATAACTGTGGGGCATTAGATAGGAGTTGGAGGTCATGGGTTTTAATCTATATGCACAAACAGATATAAAAAGGTTTACATGCATGTATATGTAAATACATACACGTTTCCTAGGTCTGTCCACTGAGAAGGCCTGGAAGCTATAACATCCCAGTAGCAACGAACATTCCAAACACCTAGGTCATGGCTATAAATACAAAACTCCAATACAAATACAGAAAAAAACATCGGTTCTTTTCAGGTCTGAGGGAGGCTAAGTACACAGTAAGCCTGGAACTTCTTGCAGTGTCATCAAAATACTCAACAAATCAGAGAATATGTCAAAAAAAATGAGTTCAAAACAACAAAACATAGAACCTACCTTGAAAGGTTTCCCACTGACCAAATAGGAAACCAAATAGGATTATCGAGATAAATAATGGTAAAGCATTACTATTAAATGCTACTGAATAAAATGCAAATCCATGAGCCCATGCTGATATAAATGATTGAAGAGATGATGAATGAAGTGTTTTCCTTTTAGTAGAATGCAAACTAACCCAAACAGAAGAGTAGGATGAAAACAGAAAATCACCCTCTGGTAACTATCATCATGATAGTTATTGCTGATTCAGGCAGGAGTCATCAATGGCAGCTGAAGCGGGTGTGTTCAGGTTTAATGAGGAATAGGGTTTGGGAATAACGTCAGGGTATCTCCCCTCATAATAGTTATTAATTACAGTGGGAAGTGGTGACATTGTGGTGAAGGCTGGCAGACACCAACGTGACCATGAGATCAAGGTGAACATCACCTGGAGCAGAACAGGAAAATCCCAGGTTGGATGAGACTGAGGGGACGGCATGTGGTGGTCAGTCAGCTACGTGAGGGGCATGGTTGACCAGCGGCCCCGTAGGCCCCACCACTGCATCCATTATGAGGCTTTGCTTCCCCTGGGCAGATCCTAGACAATGACTGAGAGGTTACATAGGAGTGGACCCTTATTTCTGAAAAATATATGGTGGAGGAGTTAGGAATAATAGAGCACCATGTGGACGGCTTGCTCTCAAATGGTTCAGAAAAATCCTAATGACAGTGGGCATGTAAAGAGACAAAATGACTAGCAGTGCAGTGAAGTGTTAAAAGTAAGGAACCTGGATAAAGGGGTTATAGTCTTCCTCAGTTTAAGGATAAAAGGGTTATATTCTTTCAGGGTTTAAGTGTGAAATAATTTGAAATTAAATTATAAATTTTTAAAATCTATTGCTGTAAAGCATATCACTGAATCATAAAGATGCTATGAAGCCTTGAGCAGATGACACTTTTAGTGTACTGGGATACTAACATACTAGCTTTAAAACATAACCAAGATAAATGTATACTCACACACTATGCATTATTAACCTATTTAACCTGCACATAGTCAAATCACTTGTCACCTTCTACTTAGCACAAAATCTGAAGTAACCAACACTTTCTTCATTTTCATGTTCCACAAAAATCTTGTCACCTTTCAAAAAGGTCAGTCAATTCTAACTAGGCATGTAGCAAAAATAAAAGCTTTATGTCTATCATTTCTCTCCTTATTTTCCTAGTCAGGGTTTCTTAACTAGCACAAGAAAGGAACGAAGAAGTAGGTATGACAGAAGGTGTTGCTGCATGAGCAAAGGTCTATCTAATCCTACAAGCCCCTGACCTTACCACCACCCAATCAATCTCAGATCCCCATAGTTTCCTCCCCACACACATCCAAAAATTTTCTCCCATATTTTTTTATTTCCTAGCCTTCTGGGAGAAGTTGCCTGCTAGTAACAGATAAAACCACAACCCCATAGAATGCATCAAGCAAATTGAGAAACATCTGATTCTATACAGGTTTGCAGCCATACCTGGCAAAGCGCTCTTATAACCACTCCTCCAGTCTCAGAGAGCTAGAAAAGGTGCTTGTTTTGTGTATGAATAATTATTTCCCCTATCAAACAAATAAATAAACAAAACAAAACAAAACAAAACAAAACACAAAGGCCATGTTGTTCAAGCAAACTTACATGCTGTCCGCCCCAACTCCACAAAGAGGAAGAATTAGGCTCAGTTCTCTAGAAACCAGAAAAACATGAACAATCCTGATGGCTATCATCTGTGAAAGAGGAGCGCTGTGGTACCAACTGGGTTCTACTCTCACTTCCTTGCCCAAACCTCTGCCCACTCCACCACCATGTGAGGAATTTGTTGCTGGAGGCAGAGAATGAACATCATAGTTTGTACGGATTTGGATCCTAAATTCCCCATCACGTTAGACTTCAACTGCGTACCTTAAGCTAAGCTAGAGTCGTCATATATTTAAGTAGTTTCTGTCTATCTGTATAATGGAGGAAAACATTGGGTAAATTGTTATAGATTATAAGCAACTATATATGTAATCAGGCCACTCATTTACAAGTCTATTCAAAAACCCTAGTATTTTCATAATATATTGCCATTTCAACCACATAGCTCTTGCTTCTAGAACTTTAAGGACATAAAGACCGTTAAGAACCTAATGTGTCTGGCACATAAAGTACATTGACAGATCTTTTATTTTACAGATTAGGAAACTAAAGTCAGAGATTACAATTATATCCCCACATTCAAGAAGTGGAAAGTCACATAGTCAGGCCTCTTTCCACTAAACCACATGGCATACCCAGGAAAAACTAAATGACACATTACTTATTTGGTTTCTCAAACAAAAGTAGATTCACATGGTACAACCACTTGAAAAACCGTTTGGCAATTCTTTTAAAAATTAAACATATACCTAACACGTAATTCAAACGTTTCACTCCCAGTTGAGCCAAAAGAAATGAAAGTATGTGTCTATGTATCTGTACAGACATGTACACAAATGTCCATAGCACCTTACTTGTAACAGGCAAAACCTGTGCAGTTCACTGTATGTTAACAAAGCGATTTAAACAAAAATTCATGCACATACTTGATATTCGTTAGTATTTCTTTCTCAACTGTTTTTTGACCAAGTAGAAAGCCACTCTTCACTTTTACTCGATAGCAGAGGTTATGAAAACTTAACACAGCTCCTTCAGTAAATGACTTCAGGTCATTGGACGGCGTCCAGGTGAGGCCACTGGTGTTTCTTTGTGACATTGGGATAAAAACTTGGTCATTACTGGAGGACATCTGGAGAGTTTCTGCGTTTCTGCAGAGGAAAACCAACAGTAAGTTGATAGTCCAGACAAATGAGATTGTAAACACTAGGTAACAGAACACTTAAAATAAGTCCATTTTGGTACAAATTCCAGTTATAAAATACGTTAAGTCCTGGGGATGCAATTTACAGCATGTTAACTATAGTTAACAGTGTATTTTATATTTAAAAGTTGCTAAAAGTAGATCTTAACAGTTCTTATAATGAGAAGAAGAAAGACTAGTAACTGTGGAGATAGATGTTAACTAGACTTATTGTAACGATCATTTCACAACATATACAAACACTGAATCACTATATTGTACACCTGAATCTAATGCTGTATGTCAATTACATCTCAATTAAAAACAGTACAAAGGAGCAATCTAAATTTTTTAAAAAATAATGTAAAGTACCTCAGTAGTAATTTTTATTGATCACATTTAAGTAAAAATATTTTGGATATACTAGATTCAATAAGATATATTATTAACATTTAAAAAAAACCATCCACTTTAAACTGCACTACAATAAATAACTCCATTTCCAATAAACAGCCCATATCCTGTGACAAGAACAACTCTGAAACCCGTACTAGGGAGACAGACAAAATTCTAAATATATAACTCCAATTAGATGTCAATTAAATATCTAATAAGTAAATAGAGAAAGCTCGAAAATTCCTCAAAACTCATGAAGCAGGAAGCAGACATGTAGGAGTGAAACTTGGCTAACCTGAAAGCATTAGTATGTGATATGACTCAAGATCAGGGACAGACTACATGATCACCATCACCCCGTTTTTGGTTTTGGTTATTTTTGTTTTAATTTTTGAGTTTATGACATTGTCATTACAAATATGGGCTTATTAGCCACGCAGAGACAGGAGAAACATCTCTGAATCTATCGCTCGAGGCTCATATCACTGGTTGTTATGCTTCTTCAATCAACTAAGAAGATAAACTCCAAAATTATTTGAGATGACACAATTGTTTCCTTAACAGAAGAACGTATTTAAATTCCAGGAAGATTTAGAACTAAGTATAAAAATGATTCAGAAAAATCAAATGAATAGTTAACCAGTTAAACAATTTAAAACAAAATTGAGTATTAAGGTTACCAGAGGGGAAGGAGAGCAGGGGTGGGGGATAGGTAGAAAACGATAAAGGAGGTCAAATATGTAGTAATGGAATAAGTCTTGACTTTGGGTGGTGAACATACAATGCCATGTATCAATGATGTATTATAGAATTGTACACTTGAAACATTTATAATCTTATTAACCTGTATCACCCTAATAAATATAATAAAAATTCTTTTTAAATTTTAGCTGAGTATTAAATTAATAAATGAAGTTTACAATGTTTCATTAAGGCAGCTACAAAAAGCACCTATAAAAGATTTAAATATACTAGGAATTAAGGTGAACGTAACAGCTTGTGAATAAGTATGAAATGTGAAATTTAAGAAATCTAGTTTAATTTTAAAAAATCAAAGTAATCTATGAAGAACTTTCTCTGGCTATGATGGAGCAGCTGTTCCAAACCAATCACCCTCCTAAGAACAACTACAACAGTAGACAAAATATAAGAAGCAACAGTTTGAAGAGTTCTCTCTGATGAGCGCAACAAAAGCAGCCAGGACTTAAGGGTCCAAAATACTGGAAAGGAGGAAACAACAGAGAGGGAAATCCAGCATTCTGTGCCCTTTCCTATCCAGGCAAATTGCACACACCGGGGGCAAAACTCAGAAAGAGCACAGGTAGAAAGAAACTGCTAGAGGCTAAAAACAGCTGAGGAAATATTTCAGCAGTCTCTCAGGGCTGGGGAGAGAAAATTTGAAGTTGCAAGCCTACCAAAGAAGAGGGGCCCTAGAAAGCCAAGTTTCTGAGATCCCAGAAGGGCTATGCCCTGGCAATATGGGCAACCCAGAAACAGACCAGCCTCTACTAAATCAGAGTGATCCACTTATACTTTATTTGTCCACTAGGAGTTAAATCCACACTCAAAAAAACATATAATCATCCAAATTTTCAAGCAACATTACCAGGTGTTTCAGAAAATAGGACCCAACATTCCAAAAACAAGAAAAGAGAAATAGACCCACAGGTGACATAGACTGGTATCAGACATGACTGCTTGATATACTATTTAAGAAAGGACATGACAAGATAAACTATTACCAAAGAACCAACATCTATATTAAAAAAAAAATAGTAGATGAGTTTAAACAGCAGTTTAGAGGCAGATTAGTAGTAGATGGTATGTAGAAAACATGCAGATTGAGGCATGGATGAAAATATCACTGTGGAAAAGAAAAATAAATTCCGGACTGAAAGGGATGAGGTCTACTTTTCAAAAAATCTAAGAAACATATGGAATGTGATGTAAAAGGTCTGGCATTCATGTAACTGAAGACCTAAAAAGGACGTATGGGGGAAGGAGCAGAATCAATATTTGAAAAAATACTGGCCAAGCATGATCCCATGCCACACACAGAAGTTTTAGGAACACCGAAGCAGGCTAAATACAAGAAAACCACATCTGACCATATCATAGTAAACTGCCAAAAACCAAAGCAATTGCTGAATAATTGTTTCTGTACCCAAAAACACTCTATTCAATGTTGGAAACTGGAAAAGTAGGAAACCATTTAAAGATTATTACCCCAGAATTTAAAGGTAAATAGCTTGCTTTTAATCTGGCCACGCAATGAATGGCAGAAGTGGTTTATTCTCTTGAAACCCTATTTTCTTACAGCAGTCACAGAGAAGGCACAAGTAATCCCTGCACTTTACATCCTGACTTTATAAACTTCTTAAGCCATCACATTAAGTCAAAATATGCCAGTTCCAAAATCAACGTTCGCTTCTCCTGCTGCCATGTCCGTTTCATGCTTAGCCACTGCGGACTCACAACACTCATTATGAGAATCCAATAACATCCTGCATGAAATGTAAACAGGCCATTGGCTCATGATGGAAATTGGTAAGAGATTTTTGTGAGATTTTCTGAATACGAAAGGCACCAACTGGAACACAAGTGCCCCAGAAAGGTCATCCATGCCCATATAAGACACAGGTCTCAAACTTATAGTAAATACAATACACATTTAGAAGTGGCTGCATACAAAGAGTCTGCCTTCACGGGGACAGGATTTGGTGTGTAATTCACATGGCTGCTTGGTTCCTCACTAGGACCCCAACAATCTCCCTCAGACACAGCAGGGCCTCCTCAATTCACGAGTTACACGTCAAATGACCAGATGGGTACAACCGAGGCACACTGTCCAGCTGAATTGCATTCTACCAATAAACAAACTGAAAATGTCTAAAACCAACATGGAACAAAGCGTAACTCTAAGCTGAAAGGCAAAAATACATTGTAATAATTACAAAATATAGAAAATACAACACCCCAGCCCCATATTAGCCCCCAACTCCTGGACCTCTAATTAATACAGTAATACTGGTCATACATAGATGAGTCACTAAAAGCAACTGCCTCCATGTAAACATGAATCTTTCCCCATGGGCAGAAGCTTTCTGGGCATATGTGCTGCGCTCTTCTCTGTACATGAAATAACCTAACTCACATAACAAAAATCAGCTTCCCACCTTGCTGCCACTTCCCTGCTTCCAGGGCACCTGCTGGTCCTACTTGGCTTTTTACCACCTTCCGTGTCCTACACCCACGATAAAGACTTCACGTCCTTACATAAGAGAGGCATCCCCATGCTTCACAACTCACCTGACCCAGCCTGCTCTGTTACCTGGCCTGATTATATCCCTCAGGCAGCTGGGAAAGGCCTTTAAACAGGATCAAGGGGCTTGCAGTTAATGAGATTTTTTTGCCCTTTTCCCAGATGTGCCTTTTCTGGTGGTCTACCTATGTCACCTTTCCTCTCTGCTTGTTACTTTCTAACTAGTGAGGCCACATTTTTTACTTTTTATATCATACATGAGGGAAATCATACGGTTATCAACTTTTTATATCTAATTTCACCTAACATGATTACGTCACGATCTATTCATGTTGTCACAAATGGCAGTAGTTCATCTTTTCTTACGGATGAGTAATATTCCATTGTATATATGTACCACATTTTTTTATCCAAAAATTATCTATCCAAGAACACTTCAGTTGTTTTCATGTCTTGATCACTATGAATAATGCTGCGATGAACATAGGGGAACACGTATATTTACAGATAAATGTTTTCAGGTTTTTTGGGTAAGTGCCCAGAATAGGGATTGTGGGGTCATATGGTAATTCTATTCTTAATTTTTTGAGGAACCTCCATACTGTTTTCCAGTGGCTGTACCAATTTACATTCCCACCAGCAGTGTATGAGGATTCCTTTTTCTCCACAGCCTCTCCAACATTTGTTATTATGTGTCTTGTTGATAATAGCCATCCTAATAGGTGTGAGATGGTATCTCATTGTGGGTTTGACTTGCATTTCCCTAACTCCTAGTGAAGTAGAGCATCTTTTCATATATCTTTTGGCCCTTTGCATGTCTTCTTGGGAGTTTTGTCATGTTCTATGCTCATTTTACAATTGGATTGTTTATTTTTATTGTTGTTGAGTTATATTAGTATTTATATATTTTGGATATTACCCCTTTTCAGAGGTGTTGTTTGCAAATATCTTCTCCCATTCGTTAGTGGGCACTCTGTTTTGTTGATGGTTTCTTTTGCAGTACAGAAGCTTTTTAATTTGATATAGTCCCATTCATTTATTTTAGTATTTACTTCCCTTGCCTTTGAGGTCAAATTCATAAAACCCTCTCTAAGATCAAGGTCCATAAGTTAAGTACCTGTGTTTTCTTCTATGCAATTTATTGTTCCAGGTCATGCTTCTCATTCCTTCTTGCCTACTCAAGGACATCTCTCCAATAATTTCCATAACTCGCACTTTTTCTCCCCTGCACAATTTTTCTTCTCTATTTGTTACAAAAATTCTGTCATTCTTCTCTCTAATCCCCCTCCTGTTCTCCTATTAAGATGGTATATAACCCTCGAAATTTAACTACCCCATTGAGCCATACTTTCTTAAAAAAGAAAAAAATCCTACAGCTCCTATCCATGGCCCTCCAATTCCTCTCCCTCCCATTCCTTCCTGAACCCACTCCAACCAGGTTTCACCACATCCCACATCAAAGCTACTCTTGACAAAATTAGGTGACTGACAAAGTGTCACATTCAATGACCAATTTTTTTTATTAGAATAGAATTCAGAGACCATAAAAACCACTCTTTTAAACTGCAGACAATTAAATAGGATTTGCTATATTAATGATCAATTCTTAGTCCTCCTCAGAGGCAAACTACTAGCAACACTGACAAGAGTTGAAAATCCCCTCCTAGAAATGCTTCATTCACTTTGATTTCAGGACACGATCAGGAAGCTTTGCTTGGAACATGTGCGTTTTAGACATCCAAGCAGAGATGAAGCACAGGTTTGGATGTTCTCCAGTTCACAGGAGAGGTCCTAGGGACACCCACAATTGTGTTAAGGCCCTGAAACTGGACATGGTCAGAAGGGGAGTGACTGTTGAATACACCACTGTGGCAGAACAGTTATATTCAGCTGAAGGCATCCGACTTCCTGAAATCACTTATCTGCCTAAAAGCAGACCTCCCAAAAGAACTTAATTGTCGTAAAACACCCCAAAAGCGACCAGGAGTGATTGACTCTTACCACCTGAAATAAAGAGAAGTCGGCATCATACCTCAACAGACATGTCACAAAACTATCTTATTTCCCATCTATTCTCCTAAGGGCTTATTTGTCTTTTTAAAACACCATTTCTTTTTCCATAAGTGCCTTTCTCCCTTTCCTCTTCTCTTAGTAAGATGGCTTTAAGCCCCACATTCTAAGGCCCCTTTGAGTTACATTTTTCTGTGAACTCCCTTCCCACGTCATTAAACCTATGTTTTTCTCTTGATAATCTGGTCTTTTATCAATTTAATTTTGCAACCCCAATCATTAACCCAAGAGTGTAGAGAAAAAGTTTTCTCTCTTATATACCAGAGCTAGAGAAAAAACTCAAGGACTGGGCCCCGAATTTATGATTAAATTTGTGAAGATTAGGAAGCACAAGCAAGAGATAACTTGGCAAAGTTAAAAATGAATAACTCCCTTTATTTCCATAAGTTACACAACAAATCACTTCATTTATAGATGATAGTCTGGTTCCTCACATGAAAAAGTCTATAAATAAGGCCCAAGGAAGTGATTCTTTTATGAGTCGCAGTTCAACATAATTGGAGGTCAAACTGAAAAGTACCTGTGCTTCTTCTTCAACTACACTCAGGGTAAAATAAAGTACCATTGTCCTCTAGACACTGTCAAAATTTATGACAGAGACCTTAACCAAGGCAGCAACCTGGAGGTCCTGCAGAGGAGGCTCTTGCACCCTAGGTCTGCCCCCAAAGCCCCACAGGAAGAACTCTGTGGTTACAACAGAGCTCTTTGGTCCTAACAGCCCTTCCCCTCAACCTCTTCTTCCCTCTAAACTAGAACGTCCTCCCTCTTTCTCTTCTTGCATGTGGCTCACCATGGCTGCATAGAACCGATTGCAATCCTGTATTTTTCCTGAATAAATCCTTTTCCTGTCAGAATATCTAGTTGACATTTTTACAGTCGACAGAACATATGGAAACTCAGCATTTGAAACATAGTTAGTAACTCTGTACTGTTATTTAATTTCAATTCTCTTTAATTGAAATACTAACGTGTGGCTAGTGGTTAACATATTGATCCATGCAGATCCAGACAATTTTTTTAAGTCTATTTCCACAATCCTAGATTATTTTATAACCAATTTTATAGGCCCATAAAAGACACACAACCTTGTGTGAGCAACAACATAAAGGAAACCACTTCAAAATGAACTGCAGCTGACATCCCAAAGGAACTACCTTACATGTTGGATTTCTCAAACCTTCGGAATACCAAAACTATGAAAACTAACCTTTTGCACTGGGCCTAAACCTGCATTGTGTGGTTGGAAAAGAAGAGGGTTCTATGAAAAGTAACCTCACAGGTTTATGTGAAGGTAAATTCCTAACTGGGCCGATCATGGTGGGTAGTCAAGCCCCAGGCTTATAACTTCTACACTGAAAGGTTTTAAGCCAGCGCTGTCCGTTGTTCTGGGACATCTAGGTTAACACAGCATTGAAACAACAGAAATGATACCCCTCCAATGGGGTATTCACTCTCAATAGATCACAGAATCCTAACTATCCCGTAATCCAATCCCCACCTTGCTTTCTCCAATCTTCCTTACATCCCCTCCTTAATTTCAAACACATAAAAGCTGCATAACTGTTATTCTCCAGAGCATTTGAGATCTTGCTTCCTGGCATATTGTCATCAAGTTGGCTCAAATTAACTCATAAAATTCTCTACAGGTTTGGACATTTCTTACGTCGACATCTGTATCCCAAACAACTGTATGCAAAGCTAATGGGAAAGCAGACATGAAAGCCTCCTTCGGGAAACTGCGCTGGTACCTTACTTACAGGGTTCCCAGAGCCTTATCAGGTCGACCTATGCATTTAGCTTACTCTGATTTTGACAGCCAATGAATTAAAGGAGAAAGGAAATTAAACACCATAATTTACAAACAGGCGATTATGTATACTAGAAAAGACACTTTCAGGGCTCTTTACAACCTAGATAGAAAGAACCATATCAGTTACTCTTAACCTGTGTGCAGCAACAGAGAATTTGAAATTAATAATAATTACCAGGAAGTGAAACAGACAGCATCCATTGTGGACAGCTAACCCAAGATTCTGGACCAGGACTGTGTAATCTACACCTTCATTTTTCATTTTTTCCTTACTTCAGTTCCTTCCTATCTCACAATTAATATGAGAAGTCAAGCACTCGCTATAATAATTCCTGTTTCCTTTTCCCCCTTAATTTCTACCTGGAAAGATAACTCAGCATTGGATGTCATCTTTAAACCTACTTCACAGGTCAAAACACAACTGGTTGGATACATACTCGTAGTTATTATTCGTAGGATAATATCAGGAACGGCTTCTGCATTCCCAGTGCAGGGTCAGATAAGAACACTAAATGCTCTCAGCACACTTAACATTCCACACCACTATTCCGACACTTTCAATTGACCCACACTTTACTTCTAGACAACCTCAATAAAACAGATTCCTCCCATCCAAACTCATATGTTCTCTGGTCCCGTGAAGAAATCATCATCCGGAGAGATGACGTGACTTCATCCAAGGCAGAAAACGAAGGAATGACAGAGTTTATTAGACCCAAGTTAGGTCTGAGCCTCTCTACTCCCTGCCAATTCATACATTCTGTCCTTGTCCCTTCATGCCTTCACAATGAGCTGCTGTATGAACATGTAAGGAAAATATGAAACAAATTACCAGGCTAGATTTTTTTGAAAGGTACGGTGAACTTTAATCACGTGTAATATGGTCTTTTTGGCCCAGCTGTGAGTGACCCTGTGAACTTTCAGCCTACTGCTCTATAAATAGGAGACAAAAACGCCTCCCTGGAAGACTTAGTGTGAGCATAAAGTGAGAATGGATGTAAAAACTACCTGCATGTGATAAGCACTCAGCCAACCCCCACAGCGCACCTCCCCTGCTTAATGGCCACTTCCTTTTATTTTCCTAATGATGTACTGAGCTTGTATCACAGCATTCCAAACGAATACGGGCTGGTTAAGGAAAAGGGGTAAGAAGGACGTTTTCCCCTTTGCTTTCTGAGGACTATGTTGTCCCTACACTTTCCATCCCTTGTATAGAAAAAAGGGGGTTCTACGGAAAGTAATCTCAGAGGGTGACTTGATCATAAATTCCCAACTGCACAGGTCAGGTGGGTAGTCATGCCCCAGACATACTTCTTCTTCAGTGAAACCCTGTCCATTGTTCTTATAAATCTACATTAACACACCTTTGAAATACCAGAAGTGATACCCTTCCAAGGGGTTATTAACCCCCTGAGAGCACAGAATGTTAACTATCCTGTCATCCAATCCCCACTTGCTTTCTCCAGTCGTTTTTAGGTCCCTTCCTAATTTCAAATGCAGAGTAGAAGCTGCAAAACTCTTATTATCTGGATCATTTGAGATCTTGCTCCCTGGCATGTGTGGTCAGACTGGCTCAAATAAATTCATAAAAATTCTCCAGGCTTGGACATTTCTTATGTCTACCTACACTCTCTTCTCCCTGATACCGGTGTCAGGGTGAGGCCAGGGTCAAGCTGGGCAAGACAGGAAGCAGAGAGAGAGGACACCCTGTGTGAGGGTATCCAAAGTTGGGGTACCTCTCAGGCAGGCTTAAGTTGCTTCAGAGGGCGATCATACGGCTTGTTGCTTTCCGGAGACTTCTATCTTTACCCTTCCGAAAAACAAGAACTCTAATGCCAATGAAATGACAGCCACAGAATGCTATCTGGGCCTAAAAAAGACCTCAAAGTAATTGGTCTAGTGTTCAGTGTGGGAGCACTACAAGTCACCCCAAGATGTGCCTCTGTAGTACTCACATTGTTTGGAGCTAAAGGCAACTTTAGCCTTAGGCTCAAGAGTATCTTCTGCCCCTCCTCTGACTACACAGAAGAACCTGAATTAGGGGCCGTGCCCATACATGAGATTATCAGAGATAACCTCTTTTGACCTATTTATGGGGAAGGTCAAACTTCTATTTACTAAACATCTGAGACTCTTCCGGCAATGACCCTTTGAAGCCCCCAGGGCACCTTACCTCATCCCTAGCTCAAATGTCTCCTATACCCGTGTGCCATTTCTGTCTCTGAACCTCTTTGCATGTGGAGTTCCCATAAATATGTGTGTATTAAATTTGGTTATTTTCTCCTGCTAACCTGTCTCATGTCTATTTGATTATGAGACCAGCCAAAATAACCTTGAGGGTAGAGGAAAGTTTCTTCCTCCCTCACAATAGAAAACTGCAAGAAACCCTGTTCAACTGGGTTTCTGACCTTGCTAAGATTTTGTTCTACCCTTCTTGTTCAAAACAAAAATTCTTCATTTAAATCAAGATGGGAGCATAAATTATGCTTTACTCACCGCTATCCACCTCGGACTTAAACAACCAGTAGTAGTACACTACTAACTTTCAATGCTATACTTCTTTGAATATTTTATCTCCATAAATGAGCTATGTAGCTCAAAAATTAGATATCCACTTTCTAACAGTCTTCCACTGAGGTAGAATACTTGCTTCAAAAAACTATGAGGTGGGAGATATCATGAGAAGGGGGGTGACTGCTAATGGGTTTTTAAAGGGGTGAATGATGAAAATGTGATGGTTGCACAAACAGCACACTTTAAATGGTGATTCGTATCATCTGAATTATACCTTTTAAAGCTTTAGTTTAAAAAAGAAAAACGAAAAAAAGAAACTATGAGCCCAAAGATATCTAGGCACTTTATTATTGGGCCACATCCTGGAGTAAATTGGGAACGATTTTTTTAAAGGAGACACTTCAGTTTCCTGTAAACCTATATATCTGATAACCTAGAGTATGGCCATTTAGGTTCATTACTTTTTACTAAAAGATCTCAACCCTAACCTACAACCCAAGTAAGCAACACCGAATAAACCTTCCCACTTGATATAATCTTTTACTGTTGCCAAATTCTATTAAAATTCTTGACAGAAATAGAGTGTTTGAAGAACATAAGGTTCACTGATCCCACTAGAAAATCTAGATTTATCCCCAAAGGAGGCCCGAGCCATTAAACAGCAGCATTTGTGTGACCACAGGGTCTTAGCAAACAACACGTGTTTTTCATAACACAGTAAGGAAAGTTACAGCTACAGCAAGCAGTCCTAGGAAATGCACCATTGCACGTACTGTCTATCAGATGGGCACACGGGATGCTCTCCCCCTGCCATGGTTCACTCTCCTCTATGTCCTTCTTTAACTCATAAAAATTCTCCTGGCTTGGACGTTTCTTATGTCTACCTACACTCTTTTCTCCCTGATACCAGTGTCACGGTATTCCCCTCAGAAGTAAATGCCAGGAAAAGCTTCTCTAAGGAGCTGGTATGTTTCTCCCCTTTATCCTCATAGAATTGTGTAAGTCATAGCTCCCTTTTTATTATGGCCAGAGGATGCAACTTCAATTTGCACAAGGTCTTCTGGTCGGTCCATGTTCGTTCCAATGTGCTCCCACAGTAATTCTACTCTGGGTGGCACTTTATTTTCCATTAGTAATACTTACGCTCGCCTGAACTGCTTCATGGATACTTAATAAAATTAATGCAGAAATAGATTCTGGGTGTAAGTGTATTTTAATACCATCTTGATGCAAAAGAATGTGTCCCCTAAGGGAGTTCTTGCTGAATGCTAACGGGAACCAAAGTTTGCCACCCTGATGCTGCCTTTTTGGGATATTGATTTTAAGATGTTTCTTAAGAAAGACTCAGAAAGAATCCTTGACCCTTCACCTTAACTACCCCAGAGATTGGGATAGGAAAAAACCTGCTTCAGGAAGGAGATCTTAGGATGCTAGCCTCAGCCTAATTTGAATTAAATATGGTAATAAGAGGGCTTCAGCAGGGGCCTGTTAGCTAGATACCCAGTGTCCCAGAGTTTCTGAGTAGCCTAGCAAGGATTTGCCTGCCAAGTGTGTTCTGCTCCTCAACTACCTGTAAATCCCCCATTCTCACTCCTGAAATCTAAGACCCTGTCCCCACCCCTTCTCCTTTGTCCCAAAATGTCATAAACCCAATGCTGCCTCACTGTCTTTGGATTTTCATGCTTATGTGAATTCCCCATGCACATGTATTAAAATTTTAATTTTCTCCTGTCAATCTGTCTCTATTAACGTATTAGCCAGGCTAGAAGAACTTAGAAGGTGGGAGGAAAAGTAATTTTTTTTAGCCCCCACAATGCCCAGGGTCTGGAGCAAAGATGGCCAATAAACATTTGTTACTATGAATGTACGTTTTTTTCTGATAGTTCAATGATCCTCAATATTTCCACCATTAGGCAAGAAAATAAAACTTGGCAACATTGCAAGTATACTCTTTACCTGTTTGCTAGATTTGCAATCTAACCTTTTGGTCTTCTATTTTTCTGTGTTGTTCGAACTTCTCTAATAATCTAGAAACTATCCACAGAAAAATTACAAAAGGGAGCTCAAGAACTCTTCAGCAAACCATCCAAAGTTGTGGACAAACTTTATGTCTTGAGTGTAAAAAAAAAAGAATAAATATATTGGTTAATGCCTTTTAAAGTACTAACATTAACAAACTTTTCTCCCACCTTGCAGTAACTTCCATGCTAAGTTTTCATCCATCGAGTATCAACTCTAGTTTCACACATTTGGAGAAAAGCTAGTTTGACCAAAAGGCCTTTAACACACACTAGCACACACAAAAACAGTTGCACCAAAGCATCGTTTTCTAAAAAAGCAGTCTGCATTTTCAGTTTGCATTTCATATTCACTTTCAAATGAAACTGGGAGGCACTAATTAAACCCTTGTCGTGTCAGCTGAATAGTTTTCTATATTCTACCAAAAGTACACGCAATACCCACCGACCTTTCAAGCGACACACATCTCAAATAGCATTTATATACTCAGCAATTCTAAGGGCTGATCTCAGGGTCCGTGCGCTGAGAGGCAGAGCACTAATAATCCTTTACATAAACGCTGAGATGAGTCCGCCTAAGCAGCTCCTACTTCGCAATGACATCAAGCACCTGTACTGTGCTTTCTAAATCGTGCAGCTTTTCCAGAATCTTCCCGGTTCCTTTCCAGGCTGCCTCCTTCCTGCGTCTCCCCAATCTGGGTTGGACCGACCAGGACTCCTTCTTCCCTCTCGTGCGCTCGGGACTGGGTCTGTAACCACGTACTCAGGTAACAGCCCGCGCGCGTTGAAAATCCCGGCCCAGGGGGTCGACCTTTTTGGACCGTCACCCACAACCGCGCGGGATGCCCTCCCTGCGAACCCAGCACTCACACGGCGGCGAACAGCCTGGGAAGGCGCGGGCCCGAGGTGACAGTCACTGTCGGGAGCGACAGGCGGCGAAGAGGCGAGTGCAGGCAGCGCGGACTCCGGCTTCACAGCTCACACCTGGGTCTGCGGGCGGGGAGGGGGCAGAACCACGGCCCCTCCCCTACGCCGGTGCTCTGCAGGGGTCCGTGCGGGCCTGAGGGCGAAAGGCTTGGCACCGCCTGCCTGGCTGAGACAATCGTCTGGGCGGAGCCCGCGCCCCTAGGAGCGCAGGTACCGAGTTCCGCACTGCACCTGGCTGCCACCGGCCGCCAGCCCAGATCATGGATACGACTCCCGGAGCACGCAAGGGCAACCCCAAAACTCCCTTCTCCAGGGCTCTTCCGAAATGGACAGTTTGCTATTAGCCATGGTCATCACAGGACGCTACCCCTGCTGATCAATATCTCGTCTGGCCTTGACAGATTTGGTCACTAACGGTGCCCTGCTCCCCTAAGCACCGGGGGACGCTGACGCCTTGGTGTTTTCGAAAGTTGCCCACCGAGAGCAAGTAGGCAGTCTTCTATTGAATGAGCTTCGGAGAAATTAGGTTCCTGCGCCCTATGGCCAATAAAATCAGGAAGTAAATTGATGGGGGGGGCGGTGGTGGAAAGAAAACTTTTTCAATGAAAATATTATGGGAACACTTGAAAGTATTTTTTCCATGCTCCTGTAATAAATACTTCTTTGCAAGACACTGATGACGTAGAAAACCTGGAAAGTGATTGTGCTGATTGAGGAAAAGTGTTGGTTGTCAGGCTTTGGGTGTGTATGGCTATGCCAAAATTCACCAGCTGAATTCTCAGAAATTAGCACTAGCATCTAGTTTCTGGTTTTCACATACAAACAAAAATCATATTATCAGTTCAGCTGTCTTAAGCACCACTAGAAATTACTGTTAATTCTTCACCCCATACAAGAAACTTTTAGCCAGCAGGCCTACATGAGAAAATAGATTTACACATAATGTTTTTAGAATATTAATACTACTGTGGAAGAGGAAGAAACTTTCCTCTAGTCTAAAAGTCTTTTGTCTAGTCTAATAATAAAATAGACATGAGACAGATTAGCAAGAGAAAATAAGCAAATTTAATAACACATACATGTGTGGGGACTCCACATACATGAGGGAGAGACCCCACAGGCACTGAGGTTCAGGGATAGAAAGGGCATATAGGTATATAAGACATTCTGAGCTAGTGATCAGGTAATGCACTTTGAGGGCTTCAAAGGGTCATTGCCAGAAGAGTAGATGTTTAGTAAATAGAAGTTTGCAGCTGCCATATAGGTGGGTCAAAAAGAGATTATGGTTTGATAATCTTATTATGGACAAGGCCCCTAATTCAAGTTCTTCTGGATAGTCAGGGGAGGGGCATAAATTTCTCTTGAGCCTGAAAGTAAAATTGCCCTTAGCTCAAAACAGAACTTTTATAAGAGTTTGAGCCAAACTGACAACATAAACCATGGAGTAAGATCTAATATGCTTCCGAGAATGACAGTTTTGCAGGTTTTTGGGTTTGTTTGTTTGTTGTTGTTTTTTTTATGCATTTGAAATTAAGGAGAAGTAAGGAAGAATACATGAAGGCGACAGGAAGCAAGGCAGGGACTGGATTACAGGATAGTTAAGTTTATTTGCTCTCAGAGTCTGAAAGGGTGTTTCAGGCTTTAGCAAAGGTGTGTTAACTTAGATGCACAAGAACAATGGACAGGGCTTGCTTAAGGCAAAAATAAACTTTTCACTAACAAATTATATACCTGGGGCATGACTACCCACCATGACCTGCCCAGTTAGGAATTTATGATCAGATCACCCCAGAGGTTACTTTCCATAGAAACTGCTTTTTTGGTCCACATTTATGACCAGTGAGAATATTTTCTCTCTGGCCTCTACCATCCAGAGGGTGCACTTGCCAAGGTGCACATTGCACCTTGCTCTCTATCCGGCCGTGACAAGCTCTCTAAGGAGTTTTCTGTCTACCTGGTTCCTCCCAGAAATGGTTTATTATCTCTGCTAGTTGGAGGATGCTTAGGCAAATGGTGGGCAGCCAAATCATGTGTAGGTCCAATCTTAGGAAAATTTCAACTTTATTCTGTTCAGAGAGGGGAAGCATGTGACTCTCTGTGTTTGGGAGCAGCTCTTTAAAGACAGGGTCCCCCATCTTTCTTAGGTTAACCCTAGGAGTAAAGTTTATCTTGCGAGGGTTGCATCTTTTTGCACTCTTCTTTGTCAAGGTTTCTTGCGTCCACAGTATTGGTTTGAGTCACTGTTAAGATCTTACTTGTCAAGGCCAGACAATGGATCTTTTCAATTGGAAAAAAACTTGCAAACTGAAAAGAAAGAAATATTTTTCCTAGAGAGCTCTCATATTGTTATACTAGCTCATCACTGAGATGCTTTTAATAAGATGGAAGGACAGAAATTAGGACAAAAATCAAAATCCACTCAGAGCCCTTCCTATTTACCTTCAGATATTTGCAGATATTGTTAAAAATCAGGATATTGGAATTACAATTTTCCTGCATTTGAGAAGAAAAATGAAAAAAAAAAAAAAAAAAAAGGCAAAAATCTTACTAAAAGACAACCTAAAATTTTATGTCCTAAGAACTGAGCTTGGTAACTGTCAAGTTGGAAGCTCCAAAACATGGCCAGACAGAAACGTGGATTAAAACTTCATTACAGCTAGGATCCTACCCAAGTCCTGCCAGTCGTCAGGGAAATTATAACCTAAGATTACAAGTTATTGTGAAAAATGTTCCAATTAGAAAGGAAAAAAAAAATGGGCTAAATAAAATGGATGTTGATGGTGTTAAAACAAAGGTTTTAGTACAGCACTACCAAAAGCTGAATGGGCCAAATTGACCCTCTGTTGGTCCCCCAACATTAAAAGGCCCTCAACAAATCTGTTCTATTTACCCCAGTGTGGAGAAATTTAAAATCCTGGAAGGAAGGGATTACAATAAGCAATTTAACCAGCAGTCACTTGGGTGCAACAGTCAAGCTGGTTAAATCAAGTTAAAGATTACCAACAGGGCCAGGGTCCCTTGCTTGATCCTCTGGGGACCCAAAGCCTTTTTGCTCTAGAGTGGGTAAAATGCTCAGGGGATTGTTGACAAAAATTCCAAAAGAAATTAAGAGTTTTATTCATATATGATTTGTAAATCAGGGACTTCTCCTTACACACCGCAGACATGGTCCATGGTGGGAGGAAGAGAACAGGGTTTTCAAAAGGTATAAGTTGCTGGGACCTGGTCATCAAAGTGATGGTTTTCTAGGGGAAACAAGACCAAAAATTTATATCATTAGTTCTCTGATTGATAGGGGTAGCTGGACTTTCAATGGTCAGCTAGTCAGCTGATCAAGCAAGTGGGGTTGTGAGATGAGAACAATGGGTAATATACAATTTATCAGCATCCTAGTTCTGGTTCAGACTTATAGAACAAAAGCTTTTGGGTACTTATCAACAGAAATCAAACCGCACAGGGACTGTTCAAACCGCACAGAGAGACTGTTCGTTCTTCAGGCAGTTTCCAAGTCCAAGGACAGTCATGCTCTGCGAGCAGCCTCAGAATTCAAACTGCAGAAGTCAAACTGTTGGGCCACAAATTATGATATTAAAGTTCTTACATGTCCTCAGAATATAAAAATTTCAAGGACTCCCTGATGTGGGAATTCATGAATTGTAGCACCAAAACCCACTGGTGAAGTCCTAAATCATGCTACAATTAGATTAAAAGAATATGGAAATGTAGGGCTTGATAAGATTATGAAAACTGGAATGTTTAGACAGGTTTTATGTTAAAAAAAAGTTATGTCAACTTTGATTTCATGTCTTTTACCTCATTGTCTTGTGGAAATTGACATTGTGTTTCACTGGGGAGCTGGGATACAAAGGCTGTCAGTACTTTTAGCTGCCAGAGGGAAAGCCTCTAGGAGGTAGAACATGGGATTGTGCCCTCTTGGGTCCATGGGATTGTTAATAACCATCAGAAATATTTATTGTTTGTTCCAGCTGAGATCTGACAAGATGTTTGAAAGGATTTAATAACCTTTTTATCAGAAATTTGGCCAAATTGGAAGCTAATGGCAGAGCCTGAATAAGAACTGTACCCAGAGGGAAAGATATATTCCAACAATGGGTGGATGGATTTGTCAGTCCTTTGCCACCATTTAGGTGGCAACCCCATTCTTGAGGTATTAAAAACAGTGGTACTTGTTTTACACATAAAGTCTTTATAAGATTAGAGATACGGGTCCAGAAACAAATCAAAGCCCACCAATTCTTTTTTACTGTCCCCAAACTTTCCCTATTTATCTCAAAAGGTTTATGAATATTGGCTTTAGTAAACCAAAGTCCTTCTAGGACAGCCTTGCATTTCTTTCCCTGTACCTTTGAGATATACGTGGTGTTATGAAACAATACGGTGAATTTTTAAATTAAAAAAAAAGTTTATTACAGTAAAAGATACGTTGCCATTGATCCCCCTCAAAATTACTCCCCCTCACTTCGAACACACTTATCCCATCGTTCTGGCTACTTTCTGAAGCAGTTCTGTAAGTCCTCTTTCGTGCATGTTTTTCATTGCGCTGTTGTGGCTGCCTCCATGTCCTGAATCATTTTGACTTTGCGGAAGAACCAGAAGTCGCACAGTGCCAGATCCAGTGAATAAGATGGATGAAGACACACCGTAATGTTTTTATTTAACAGAAATTGCCGTATACCAGAAGCAATGTGTGACAGGGAGCATTGTCATGATGGAGGATGATTTATGGCACACTTTAAAACATACCTTCTCTCAACCTTAGCTCACACCCTAACTGACTGCACAGAAGAGGTTGAAACTTGTCACACACTGTTACTAAGGTTCAACATGAGACTCCCTGTATTGAAGATCCCTGCCTTTCTGTTGGATGGCACTTGGCAGCAGCATTCACTGTGGTTTTCGATCACAACAGAAAAGCTCTGTGTCACCCATCACTTTTGATACAGCAATTTCTGTCAAATTAAAATATTACGGTGTGTCCTCATCCACCTTATTCACTGGATCTGGCACTGTGTGACTTCTGGCTCTTCCCCAAAGTCAAAATGACCCTGAAAGGTAACCATTTTGAATTGATTTAGGACATCGAGGCAGCCACAACAGCGTAACTGAAAACACTCATGAAAGAGGACTTCCAGAACTGCTTCAGAAAGTGGCAAGATTGGCTTTGGAAGCCAAGAAAAGCCCATTGGGAAACCAGCCTGGTACCTTGCGTATATAGTTCACAACAATCTTTCCAGGTGAGGAATGAAGGTTACTTACTGAAAGATGTGAAGGAAGAACTTCAGGATACATTAGGGACTTTGAGAAAACAGAAATTAATCGCAAATCTACAGGTATTGGAGGGCAAGTCTGATGGCAAGTATGTGGTTTGTCTTCTTAGCATCTGGAGGCCTTCTTAAGTTAAATCTGAAGATTCCTCTTGAAAGTTTCCAGCAAAGCAGATTTAAAGCAGCCTGTGTGGTTAATTACTATTCTTTGCTGGGCTTATACAAATAATCAGGCGTATTTTATTGAAACTAGACTTATTGTACAAATAAATTAATTTGGCTACCATTGGTGAAACTGGGGGTGATTTTAGAGAGAAAACTCGTTTCAATAGAAACTCTAATATACCTTTGTGAATATTAGATACTAGTGCTGTTCATTGTCTTTTGAGGGTTTTTTTCCTACCTATAAATTTGACTGGATCCTAAATTCTACTTTTCTTAAGTATTTGGCTGCAACCCTCCAAACTAATATTTTCATTTTCCCACCCTTTGAGTTGGAATCATTGAGAACTAAAACTGCCCTTCTTCCGAGGCAATGCGAGTTAAGTTGGACTTGATGTAGACTTCCGTAAAATCACCACAACAGCTCATCTATGCACAATCTTCATGACTGTTGTAGAAAGATCACCAGAGACATTCCAACTGCAGACCAGGACAATCTCTCAGATTGTAACTGCCTGCCCTCACTCCATCTGAAGGTGATTTGAGACAGACATCTAGAAATCTTGATTTCCTGCCTTCAGAATTCAGAAACTGGGATCATAGTCTGCTCAATCATTAACTTTTGTTTTTCTTTTGTTTCCATTGAGATGCCTCTTATTAAATATCTAATTGCTTGCACCACAGCCTTAACTGTAGAAGCCCACCGTAACTCGTTCTAACCTCCATGAAAATATGTATCTATGATGCATATCATAGACACACCCTTGCAGCTATGTCATTGCACACACCCAGATAATCTCCAGAAGGGAAACTGCTGGGGCAAGGTTGTGCCCATTAAAAAAATAATAATACATATACCCAATTTTTCCACAAAAAGTTTGTGCCAAATTCAGTCTTCCAACAATTTAAAAGATTGCTTGTCCTCCTGAATTCTCACAAATACTGGATACAATAAAAAGTTTAATTTTTTAAAATTTGATAGAAGACAAAGAGCATATCAGTGTTTTAAGTTATATTTCTTTGACTTAGGGAGCGAGAGTTACCTTTTTTAATGCTTAATGACTATCTGTGGTTAATTTGTCATTTTTCTACGTATGTAAGGCCTTTTCCCATTACTTTCTACTAATTTTTCAGATGGCAGAACAAGTAAACAGAAAGAGCATGGATCTCCAAAAATATTATTTATCTGCTGGACTATCTCTAAGTTGCTGAAGTCACTGTCACGTTTTATGTACCTTGCAATCAAACTTCAGAATTATCAAAATTAGCATTTCTTTACAATCCTAACTGAAAGCTTTGGAGCCATCTAGAGTCCACAGCCTTGACACACACAGTGGAGATCTAAAATGGCATTAGCAGGGGTAAGTTGTGGCCATGTGCTTTTGTAGGCAATGTCATGACATAAACAGACAAACAGTGAAGATGTCCTCCAGTGAAGGGAGCAGACAGGCTCATTCATGAAATCACTTGAGCCTCACTTTGAAAACTTCAAAAATAACTGGATATTTGGCCTGGGTGGGATGGGATGGAGATGGTAATATCCTTTGTAATAATCACACCAGTGAGGTGCTTGCTTGTACAGTTTTCACAAAAGTTATCAGTGCACGATGGAATGTCAGCAGAAGTCACAGGCAAAGGATATAAATTTATTTAATGTTGATAAAGGATATGGCTTATGTATAGACGGGCAAACTAAGCACTCTTCTCGTTAAAGGAACAAGCTTCATGGGCTTGTAACTCCATGAATCAGGTGCCCTAAGATCAAAGCTCCCATAGGGACCTGTGACAGGCTCTCTTCATCCAACTCACAGGATTTTTAAACAAAACAAAAAAAAAAATGTTAACTTCCACGGTTGAAAGTCTTTTTATAAGCAAGGTCTTGCTGAGCCAAAAATTCTAGCAAAAAGACCAGTCCTGGGGCATGGAGACTAAACCACCAGCAAAATGGCTAGGTGGGAAAGACAGCATGTCCACTGCCCCAGAGTTATGCAAATATTTTTATACATCAAGTAGAGAAGAGGGGGAAAAAAGGGGTAGCCTGACAGAATTTGCATGAGCTATAGACAAGGGGTGGAGAAGGTGAAGTGGGGCCAGCTCTGGGATAGGCCCAGAGTCTGCATAAAGAAATGTCCACTCCTGTAGATTGGCTGGGACAAAGGTCCTGGAAGCCCACGTGTAAACAACAAGGGGAGGCTCCTGGAGTTCAACGGTGCCCAGCTAAAATAATCTGCAGAAATAGCCACCTGGAAATTAATCCTAAATTCCAACAGGCAAAACAGGAATGTGAGCTGTCTTTTGTCAGTTGGTCAGCAGCCATTAACAGACCAACAGTCTGTCTCACTCTCCAGCAACTAATTTAATTTAGAACTTCTCAGAAGTTTCTCCTTGTCATTTCCCCCTTTTCGTCTAGATCTTTCCAAGAAAGCATTGCTGATGAACATCTACAAGATTCTAATTATGCTTAAATGGCCCTTTGATGTTCAGGGCATTGTCCCACATTGCTAGGAAGGCTTACTCCTAGAAGGTCTTGTCCCACAATGGAAGGAAGTCCAAGGATTACATCAGGTGTTGAGATGTCTTAGGGCAACAAGAGGGAGACAGAGAGACAGAGACAGAGTTGCCAGTCATCTACCAGCAAGCATTTTAATTTCTTTGAAGAGTCACTTCTGGAAAGGCACAGCAGGCTAGTTCAAACTGCCAAGCAAGCATGTCAGCTGGGTTTGATTTATGGACTTACATAATTGAGAGAAGCAACAGGTATAACATTTAAAATATATAATAATAAAAAGAAAGCAAAGTAGAATTACTGAATCAACTTGTAATATTTTTATAAATAATGAGCTTATACCTGCTGGCAACAAACTATGTCACTGAACAGATTAAATCCTGGTTTCTCTGTAGAGACTTCTTGCAGCCAAGTGGCTTCCTTTTTAATTTTTTTATAAACGGGTTTCAACTTCCTGAGTTGTGTTCATATATACACAACATGATATATTAATTACCATGCATATGCGTCCTCGTTCTGCTAATGTATAGACTAAAGCAATTCTGTTATCTAATACAACTTTGGCTAAGGAATTAATAGCTTTTTGTTGTACTGTAATGGAGATTGCAACATCATTAGTGAAGGTACCAGATGCAATAAAGAGATTTCAAAAATCATGTGTTCATGAGATGAAGCACCCAACCATGGAAGAAAAGCACCTCTAAAGAGTGGCCCATGGCATCTTCTTGGTTTCCAGGTAGACACTGGCAGTGTTTTGGCCAAACAGAGTCTCCCTCCAAACTGAATCACTTGATTCTGGAAAAAAATCTAAGGGAACAAGTCCAGTATTGGGCTTCTTCCAAGCTGTGTATAGACAAAGGAATGACTAGCTATCCCAAGAGACACTGTCCCTGAATGATGCATCTTCTTAAGCATTTAAGGGCCCGTAGGTGGTTTCCTCCTTTGCAGGCAAAGACAAAACCCGGGGGTGCACAAACAGACTTATTAATATTTTAGTTAATCAGGTATTGGGTATTATTGACCTATGGGTCAGAGTAAAACTCAGAACAACTGGGCAATTCCGGACCTGCGTTAGTAAAGTTATCAGAAAGGTTTTATAGGTCATCAACAGTGGTTTAGACATAACTAAGACATATTTATCTGAATATTGGCACTAGGGGCAAGGTAGATACATGGCATGGGTTGGGTAGAGTAGGTCAAATGAACATGATAGCTACTGATGTAGGAATTTTGAATCTTATTGATAGTACAGTTAGGAATGGAACTGAAGTTAGAAATTGGGTATATGGGTGAGTCATTATGATCATGGGTGGTATAAGCTTAGGTTGGTCTATCCAACATTTTGTTAGCTTTCCGGCAGTTGCAAGGGACTGTGAAATGCTGATTAAGTGATTATCTTTCCATGTCTGGGTAATGGTAACTGTCACAATAAATATCTACATATAAATCCTTACCGTCTTTCTAAAGACAATAGTGATGTAAAAGAAGCAATCTAAAACACAAGGGAGTTGACCAGCCTGGTGTAGCACTATCAGACTGATCAGTATTCCTAAGAACAAGATTACTATGGTAATTATAAAGTAAGTATAAAAATTATGCATAATAAAGTCCCACATTAAGGTTCATACTGGCCTGGTCCAAACTCTTGGGTGGAAGCAGTCTACATAGAGATGTCAATGTCTTCTTTTCCTGGTCAGATGAAGCATGAAGTTAGAGACAAGTGTGCTGAACCATTCGGGTGGATTTTCCTCTTTTAAGTGGGAAACAGGAATCCCGGAGTCAATTCCCTTGAACTTGGCTGCACAGGGATTCACAGAGTACATAGAAAGGACCTTTCCAGTAAAACTATAAAGAATTCTTACAGAGATATCTTTCCCAGTATACAAAGTCTGCTGGCTGAATCTCATGAGGTGGAAGGTTGCTGTCCTTGTCACTGTAAAAAGATTGTTTTACTAAAGAGTAAGCTTGGGCCGGCCCTGTGGCTCAGGTGGTTGGAGCTCCGTGCTCCTGACTCCAAAGGCTGCCAGTTCGATTCCCTCATGGGCCAGTGGGCTCTCAACCATAAGGTTGCTGGTTCAACTCCTCAACTCCCACCAGGGATGGTGGGCTCTGCCCCCTGCAACTAAGATTGAACATGGCACTTTGAATTGAGCTGCCACTGAGCTCCCAAATAGTTCAGTTGGTTGGAGCTCCTCCTCTCAACCACAAAGTTGCCGGTTCAATTCCCCCAAGGGATGGTGGGCTGTGCCCCCTACAACTAACAGCGGCAACTGGGCCTGGAGCTGAGCTGCGCCCTCCACAACTAAGATTGAACTAAGATTGAAAGGACAACAATTTGACTTCGAAAAAGTTCTGGAAGTACACACTGTTCCCCAATAAAACCCTTTTTAAAAAAAAAAAAAAAAGAGTAAGCTTTATTAATAGCTTTAACAAGTTCTTAACAATATGTAAGAATTCCCCCTTTTATAGTTAAAGTGTCTAGTGTTACAGGGGAGAGATGCATGGGTCTCACTGTTATAATTTGAAAAGGGGAAAGTTTATGTTTCCCAAGGGAGTGGACCTCAGATTTAAGAGAAATGTAGGTAAAGCTTTTGGCCAAGGAATTTTCAAGATTTCCATAAATTTAGCCGAGTTTTTATAAGTCCATTTGTTCTTTCCACTAATCCAGGGGGTTGAGGGTGGTAGGCACAATGAAAATGTCGTGATACCAGCCAATTGGCACCCCCTGCTGGACGATTGGGTCCTCAGTCGCTGTACAGAGCAGAAGGGGCTCTCCAAGTTGCTGTAATTTTCTCTATTAATATCTTAGCCATAGAGGTGGCAGTGGCATGGAGAACAGGGAAAGCTTCAACCTAGTGAGAAAACTGACAAACCATTATTGACACATATTAGTAACCATTACAAGGAGGTAATTGAAGAAAATCTATTTGTCATACTTCAGTAAGTTAGGTCATGTAGGGTTTGAAACATCCTTCTTATCATAGAGTCAGGTAATATGTGGAATCTGTTAGGTCCATACTAAAGGTGTTTTTTGGCATCTAAAAAACCTCCTTGAGTTTGCCAGTAATGTCTCTCATCTTTATGGGCATTGGATTCAGCCTTAGACTCAGATTCTAGTGAGTACTCATCATGCATGCTGGTTCTTACATCTTTTGGGTATAAAATGCCAAAGTTAGAATATTATTTTTGACAGCACCTTTTTGGGGGGCTACCTGTTTTTGAGCAGCCTCAGCTAATTGATTCCCTTTAGCGTGTTCATTTTGTAATCGAGAATATCCTTCAACCTTAATAATAGCCAACTTACCGGGGAGTAAATTAGCATCTAGTAATTCTAGGACGAAGGAACTGTTCTTAATTTTGGTCCCACTGGTAGTAGTGTATCCTCTCTGCTTCCAAAGCATTCCAAACTATGGGCTATGCCACACGTATGACGAGAATCTGTGTAAATATTCTCTATCAGTCCCTTGGCTTGGACACAGTCCCGTGTTAGAACATAAAGTTCGGCTTGGTGGGCTGAGGTAACATCAGCTAGGTGACCAGCCTCAATGACTTCAAATAAATTCGTTATTACATAAGCAGCAGTATATTTTCCATTTTCATATTTTAAATAAGAACAATCAGTATACCAGGATACACCAGCTTTAGGTACTGGAGTTTCTTTATTTCCTAGGAAGCAAAAGAGTGACAGTCAGCAATGTGCGGTCCTGGGGAGTTTCCCCCAAATTCCATGGGTAGCAAGATTACTGGATTGAACAGATGGCATCTCATTATGGTGATATGCGCTGCTGAAAGGAGAGTGAGTATCTCTTAGGGAGTCGGCCTGCTGGCACACAGGTGCCACATATGATATGAGGTGAGTAAGGCTTCCACCTCATGGGGAACATAAATGGTTAAGAGAGTTCCCGCAACAATGTCTTCAGTAGCTTTCACGAAAAGGACAGCCAGGGACTGCTGGCAGGCAAGGAGACATTTCCTGCACTAAACAGTCCAACATTTGATTGACTGTCATATCACAAAGGCTGATAAAATCCTCTATGCTTTAGTGTAAATATCCCCAGTGCTGTACCATCGCATTCATGCAGACAGACAAAAGGGCAAGTCATAGTTTGGATAATCCAGAGCTGGTGGATTGCTCAAGGTGTCTGTCTTTTAAAGTCTTAAAAGCCAATAGTTGTTCTACTGACCAAATTAATGGTTCTGGTATGCAGGTATGCAACTTTTCATATAATAGTGTAGGAATCAAAGAAAAATTAGGGACCCAATTGCAACAGTACCCTGTCTACCCCAATAAACCTCTTAACTGTCTCTTAGTCATTGGCTTAGGGTATCTTTGTATACCTGCCAAACAATCACCATCCAGTTTAAGTTCTTCAGAAGATATAATGTGTCTCAAATACTTAACAGACTCACTAACACACTGCAGTTTCTCCTTAGATGCCTTATATTTGTTGGCAGCCAGAGCTCAGGGCATTTTGCAGCTGCCTTTCTTGCAGGACTCCAAAGAATTAGCACAGAGGACTAAGTCATCAACATATTGTAGCAAAACTGTTCCCTCAGAGAATATGTAGTAATTTAAATGTTGCTTCAGTGTTTGCAAAAAGTTAAATTTGACTTTGAGTAAATTCCTGTGGCATTGCACTCCAGGTGAATGGCTGATTGCTCCAGGTAAAGGCAAATAAGAATTGGCTTTCTGGATCCACAGGAATGCTAAAGAAAGCACTGCATAAATCAACAGAAATTTACTTCCTGGTGGAATCTCGGTGAGGAGAATGAGTGAATTTGGAACAACAGGATGTCTTGGAATTACTGTGGGATTTATGGCTCGTAAGTCTTGAACAAACTTCCAACCTCTGTTGTGAGGACATGGGCTTGTATAGGAAATAGTCTTCTCTTTATATATTCTTCAATGACTGGTTTTATTCTTTCTATTGCCTGCTTGCTGAAAGGATATTGGTTAATTCACGGTAAGGATGTGGATTTATCAATGGTGATTGTTATAGGGGTGGTGCTGTGAAATCTTCTTATATCAGTATTGGAAGAGGCCCATAAAGCTTCGGGAAAATCTTTGAGCTCAGAGTAAGAGGGGTTATCAGTTAGAATATTTGGGGTTGATCTCAAGAGAAAGAGTATTTTCTTTACCATGTCTTTCATGTTCCCCATTAGTTTCATTTGAGGCTCCGTTGGAGGAAGTATAATCCAATGTTAAAGATATTTCCCCCTTAGAAAAACTTATTGAGGCCTTATGTTTTTGTAGAATGCCTCAACCTAATATATTTACGGAGGCAGACGGACTGCTTAGAAATCAGCAAGTATCCATTAGTGGTCCCCTAAAAAAGTGTTTGGAAAGAACTAATGCTTATGAGGAGTTCTCAATCCCTATGACTTCAATATTTTTAGTACTCCAAGGGTGGGGCTGCTGGCTCAGCATAGGGTTTAAGGCAGAAAGGGTGGTACTGGTGTCAATTAGGACAGGATAAAAGTCATTTCCAATCTGAACAGATGTTTCTCCTAAAAAATTCAGGGGAGGAGAGGTAGCCACCTCTTTGTCTTCAGAGCCCTGTCACATTTCATCTTGGGACATTTAGAATGATGGGAGTAGTTTGCCATTGTTTATTTTTTAATTTGAGCAGTCCTTATCCATTGAGTGGGTTTTTTTTTACAGTGATGACAAACCCCTTCACGTTTGGGTTTAGATTTACAATTGGCCTTTGCCTCCAATTGCTGGAACTATAGATTTAATATTGGATTTGCTTGCTGTTCTCTCACTTCATTGAAAGTTTAGGCTAGGTAACAAGCATGGGTCCCAAGTTGGGCTGTGGGAAGGACTTCCCAGTCTGTTTTAATTCTTTTAATTAGAGCAGACACTTCTCTGTCTAATCCATTAAGAAAAACTGAATTTAAGGCAGTTTTTGTTGTTTCAGCATCAATAGGTAAACCAGAGTTTTCCTGAAAGATGGCACAGAGCTGGTTGACATAATTATAAATGGATTCTCCTTTAAGCTTTTTACATTCTTGAATTTTAGACCAGTCTGCGGGTTTTGGAAAGGCTTGGGGAATAGAGTCTCCGCAGCCGTTCGGTAATGCAGATGGCCTCTTCAAAAGCTAGGGCCAGATTATTGTGGAAGGCCCCTAGAGAAGCCTCAGGATCTCCCTGGTGGAGATAGATGCCATTGAATAGCACAAAACGGAATCCAGTTATGGATCTGAATCCAGCTTGTGTCAACATGGCTCAACAATGTCACTGGGTGTCTGGAGCAAGTGGCTCTTCTGCAACTTCATTCAAAAAAGACCACAGTTTGTGTGAGAAATTGACTGAAATGGAAACCTTTAGAGATATCATATGTAGACAAGTTGATACTCTACAGAAGTACTTTGATGCCTGTGCTGATGCTGTCTCCGGGGACAAACTTCAAAGGGATAAAGTGGTAGAAGATGATGACTTTCCTACAGCACATTCGGATGGAGACTTCTTATATAATCCCAATGGCAATAAAGACAAGTTATTTACACATGTAACACTGAAAGGAATAAGTGGTATAGACTTTAAAGGGAGACAATAACTTTTAAAGCAACTACTGCTGGACTCCTACACTTTTTCATTGTATTGAACTAACGTAAAACGTGAGGACAGCTGGCAAAAGAGACTGAATAGGAAACTGAGAAAAGAAGAATAGAGGAAGCATACAAAAATGCTGTAAGAGAACTTAAGAAAAACATCTCACTTTGGAGCACCAGGTTATTAGGAAGGCCCAAAGAGCTTGATTAGTGAAGAGTTCTTTGAGGTTGTTGAAACTACTTTGACAGACAAGACAAAATAGAAGAACAGTCATAAAGCAAAAAGGTCAGGTTCCATTCGCCTACATCCATGCCATCTGGCGAAGCCTTTTCTTCTGTGGGGACTCACAGACTGTCCAAAAGGTTGAAGAGATGGTGCAGAACCACGTGACTTATTCATTACAGGATGTAGGTAGAGATGTCAACTGGTGGTTGTAGAACGAGGAGAAATGAAGGTATATAGAAGTAGAAGAAAAGGGAATTTGAAAGCTACCCATGCAGTTAAAGGTGTTGCAGGACATAGGGTCTGCAATTACTTCTAGAATGTTGATGATTGCAATTAGAGAAAACTTTCATGTGGTACAAACAGCTGACAACGCAATCCTCATTTATCAAAGGCACAAAAGAGTGTGGCCTGCTTCTCAGCAAGGTATACATATTATGTCTTTCTGCCATTTGAACGATACCAACCTTGACTGAAAATGACTCTGAAACTTAGTCAGTTTGTAATTTTTCTGTGGATTGTGAAAGTGCTCCTCTAAACAGTTGACGTGTCCCTGCCAAAATAAAAAATATAAAGAACTCATACGACACAACACTAAAGAAACAAACAATCTGGTTTAAAAATGGCCAGACGACCTGAATAGACATTTCTCCAAAGAGGACATACATCTGACCAACTGACATATGAAAAGAAGCTCAACGTCACTAATCATCAGGAAATGCAATGAAAACCACAATGAGATATCACCTCACACCTGTCAGAATGACTATCATTAATAACTCAACAGGCAGAGATGCAAAACAGGCTGGCCCACAACCTCCATATGGCAGACAAAAACTGGGAGGCTATCTCAGCCACAGAGGTTCCCCACGGAGAAGCAAGAAAACCCAGCCCCACACTGGGCTCCCCAGCCAGGAGTACTGGTCCTGGGAAGAGGAGTCCCCACAACATCTGGCTGTGAAAAACAGTGGGGATTCTGACTAACCCAGTGGGACAGAAGGCTGCGGGAAACCCACCCATACTCTTAAAGGGCCCATGCACAGATTCACATGCTCACAGGTACTCACCCTGGGCTCCGGTGGGGGGATGGTGACTCCAGCTGTTGGAGACATATGGGGGACAGACTGAGGTGTGTGGCTTTGTGGGGGAGGCCTGGAGGACAGTCGGCATTTTCCTGGTGAGGGGTTCTTCTCCACTGCAGCCAGCAGGCGGGCACCATTCTTCCTGTGTTGATCCCGCCCTCTACCCTTACAGCCAAACCTGAATCTGATTGGTCTGGTAAGCTGTGAAGCTCCACCTTGCTGACTCACTGAGACCCCACTACATCCAACTCCATAAAGCAGGAGACTTTATTGGCGCCTGAACTTGACCAGAGTCAGCATCCAGCAGCAGGCAGCAGCAGGCCTCACTATGTCCTAGGGTAGCACAGCTACCCCAGGCCCCGTATTGGTGGCAGCTGTCTTCCGTTTGCAGCATGGCCTCTCCCACACACCTCCAGGTCCAGCACAGACAACTACCATCCGTGGATCACTCTGTAGCTCCTACCATGCAGTTCCCAACCAGTCAAAGGCAATAGCTGACCTGGGCCCGCACTGGAGCCCCTCCCAAAAGGCCCCAGAACCAATATACTTAGAGGTTGGCTTCAGACCACAGCAGAGCACCGCCCAATTAGCCCCACAAGTGGCACAACCAAAGGGCAATCTCAACAGGCCCCAGAGTCCAATGGGGCAAATCCCACTGCGTGTGGTAAGACCCCAGCACAGCAGCTCATAACCTGTGGACATGGCCAAATCCCACAGCCAATCAGCCTGAGGGTCATTCCCACCCACTGACATGTCAATAGCAATCAAGGCTCAAATGTAACAGGAGGCACATACAACCCACGTGAGGGATACTCCTGGAGCACCTGGCTCAGTTGACCAGGGATACTGTGGCACTAGGCCCCACAGCACCCCTACTTCATAAGGATACCCAGCAAGAGATGTAGCAGATTTATCTGATACATAGAACAAACAGAGAGTCAGCCAAAATGAGGAAACAAAGAAATGTGTCCCGAATGAAAGAACAGGAGAAGACTCCAGAAAAAGAACTAAATAAAATGGAGGCAAGCAACCTACCAGAGACAGAGTTCAGAACACTTGTCATAAGAATGTTCAAAGAACTTTGTGAGAACTTCAGTAAAGAGATAGCAAGCATAAAAAAAGACATAGAAAGCATAAAAAAGAATTAGGCTGGGTCTTGTAATATAATGTAATATAATATAATTTATAATATAATATAATACCGGGTCTTATACTAATTTTTGCTCCAAAAGATGCATTAGAGCTGATTGTTCGGCTAGGTCTTATTTTCGGGGAAACAGGGTAGTAACTTATAAGGGAGCTCCTAGAAGATTGTCAGCTGATTTCTCAACAGGAACTTTGTAAGCCAGAAGGGATTGGCAGGGAATAGTCAAAGTGATGAAAAGCAAGGATCTATGAGGTCAGACAATTAAATTAGAGAACTCATCCTAGAAAAAGTGCTACATACCTCATTGCTGAATATCACTACAGTCACCTCCGAAGTCCTCCTCTTGGGAAGCTATGGACCAACGCCAAAGCCTAGTCCACCCTTCAAAGCAATTTTAGAACTCTTTTTCTGGAATGGCCATCAGAACATCGTATTACCCTTGATATCCCGAATATCAGCAAAATGTCTTCCTTTCAATATTTCCTTTATTTTTGGGTAAAGAAAGAAGTCATTGGGGTCCAGATCAGGTGAGTAGGGAGGGTGTTCCAATATAGTTATTCGTTTACTGGCTAAAGACTCCATCACAGACAGTGCCGTGTGAGCTGGTGCATTGTCGTGATGCAAGAGCCATGAATTGCGAAAAGTTCAGGTCGTCTACGTTTTTCATGCAGCCTTTTCAGCACTTCCAAACAGTAAATTTGATGAACTGTTTGTCCAGTTGGTACAAATTCATATGAATAATCCCTCTGATATCAAAAAAAGGTTAGCAACAGCATTGCAACAAGTTCACGAACTTAATTGTCAGACCTCATATACCACCAAATTACTGGAATTTAAATATATACTGAGGAGGTATTTATCCAAAGAAACCCAAAACACTAATTCAAACCCCTATGTTTGCAGAAGCGCAATTCACAATAGCCGAGCTATGCAAACAACCAAAATCCCCATCAATAGACAATTGGGTAAATTGTGGTACATTTATACAATGGAGTATTACTCTGCTATAAAAAGAATGAAATCTTAACATTTGCTACCACATGGATGGACCTAGAGAATATTATGCCAAGTGAAAGTCAGACTGAGAAAGACAAATACCATATGATCTCACTTATATGTGGAATCTAAAGAACAGAACAAATGAGCAGACAAAATAGAAGTAGACTCACAGATACAGAGAAAAAACTGAGTTGCTAGATGGGAAGGGGTTGGGGAATGGGGGAGAAGGTGAAGGGATTAGAAAGTACAAATTGGTAGTCACAAAATAGTCACAGGGATGTGAAATACAGTAGGAGGAATATAATAATGTTGTAAAGACTATGTAGGGTGTCAGATGGGTACAGGACTTATTGGGGAGATCAATTCATAGACTATATAAATGCCTAACAACTACACTGTACACCTGAAATTAATATAAAATAATATTGAATGTCAACTATAATTTAATATATACACATATATGCATGTGTGTGTGTATATTCACAGGACATAAAGTACAGCATAGGGAATATAGTCAATAGGATTATAACGGCTATATACGATGTCAGAGGGGTAGTAGACTTGTTGGGGTTATCACTTTGTGAGGGGTGTAAATGTCTAATCATTATGTTGTTTTGTACACCTGAAACTAATAAAAAATTATTCAAAAAAATAAATATATACCAAGGAGAAATCAAAGCACCTCCTATATCAGATACAAGAAGTAACACACTTGTTATGGTGCTCAACGCAGGTTTTAGTATCTAGAAGCCATTGTTTGAATGGATGATTAATTTAATTGCTTAAATAAAGGATAGCAAAGCTCTTGAGTTCTAATGCATGGTTACAATTTTATATAATTCAGAATATGGGTGTTTCTCTAGCTCTCTCTTTTCCCCCGTGTTGCTGGTCAACATATCAAAAGAAAAATGATGGCGAATTTGAATGGCAACAGAAAGAGTAAAATCTGTACTTTTCAAAGTATAACCCTCCCCCACCCTCCAGTAATTATTCAACTGTGTAAACCAATACAGCTTCAATATTTATTAAAAGTGGGTGTTTTAGACATGACTCATGACCCCCAAAATCCAAATAATGAACTGAAAGCTGTAACAGCACAATAAGAATCTCTCTTCAATACTATCCCTACTTTTTTTTTTTAATCTTTGGGCTACCCCTAGCATAAGAAGTGTACTCAGAAACATTGCATTTCTAACACTAGTTGTTTTGTAATTTTATTCTTCCATAAAGAGAGCACATAATATGAAGAGCATGGAAGTTTCCAATGAGAAATATTGCCATCATCTCCAACTCCGAATGTCAGAGCAAGTCTTCTCTTTTTATCCATTTGTTTCTTGAGAAGTTTTGTTGCTTTCAAACCTTAAGCAATCTAGAAACACTTTGAAGAGTTTATAGGAAATATAGGATTATAAACTAAGTTTTCTATCATCTGGTTTAAGTAACAATTTGTTCATCAGCAATAGACTGATGGAATGTTAGTTGAATTTACTGGCTGGTTTAATTGTAAAAAGACACATAACTGGCGAGGATTTATAAGAACTTTAATATTATAACATGTGACCCAATATTTGCATTTTTTCCAGCTGGAGCTCTGAAGCTGCTTGCAGAGCATAACTTTGCCTTTGGGGCCCCAAAACTGCCTGCAGAGCAAGCAGCCCCCCTTGTGCTGATTGTACTATTAAATCAATTATACTCCTTGCATTGTTGTTAAATAATAGTCTCTGTACCTTAACTGTGTGATCAAATTCAGATTGTTTGTTCTACAGGCCTGGGCTGAAACTAGAATGCTGATAAGTGGGTAATCATATATTACCCATTATTCTCATCTCAAAACCCCATTTGCTTGACCTCTGAGGCAGCCGATCATTGAAAATCCAGTTACCCCCACCAATCAGAAAACAAACGAAGTAAGTTTACGGTCTTGTTTGCCCTCGCAACCCATCTCTGAGTATCCTTGCTACTTTTACATTAATAAACCCTGGCCTATACCCTCCATTTTGGAACATGTCTTCAGTTCATACTGTTAAATAGAACAAGGGTCACAAGTTCTGGGCCCATTCGTACTAAACGTTATTCTTGCTAAATGTTAAAATGTAGCACAGTATTTTTCAGGCCAGTGAAAACAGGATGAGTTTAACAGGAAACCAACCAGAGAAGTGGAGCCAACTGCAAAGAAGAAATCAATCTGTAACTGATCAAACAGTGCATATAAGCAATGGCTAAGTCTACCTTTGGGGGAACACCTTTGGATGTGAATCCCTGTCTCTTCTTGCTGCAAATTAGTAAAACTACCCAATGACAACCATATCCCGGTTTTTTGTTTTGTTTTTCATTTTTTATTTTTTTAGTTTCAGGTGTACAAAACAATGTAATAGTTAGACATTTATCATTTATATTCCTCACACAGTGATAACCTGCCTCCCCCCAGTCTTCTACCCCTCTTGACATCGCATACAGCCATTACATTCCATTGTCTCTATTCCTAATACTGTACTCCACTTCTTGTATATATAAATATATATATATATATATATATATATATATATATATATATATATATATATAATTATAGTTGACATTCATTATTGTTCAGCTTCAGCTTCAGGTGTACAGTGCAGTGATCAGGCATCTACATGATCCCTGAGGTGGTCTCCCTACTAAGACAAGTGTCCATCAGATACCCTATAAAATCTTTACATTATTGATTACATTCCCCAAATTGTTCTTGTCTGGAACACTCCAAGTGGCGAAGCTCTAGAGTCTGATAACACATTTGCCAACTCACATTTGGGACTCTCCTAAAAGGAGTCCCTGTCTGCCTGGTGTGGATGCTTGGTAAAGTTGTCTGCAGCGGCAGCCCATGAGGGGCTTACTCGCCTGCATCTCTGCTGGACTGGGGGTCTCTTCCGTAGGAGACTCCCACTTGATGTTGACCACGACAGCTGCCCCAGTCCACCTTGACAGCGAAGCAAAGTGGCCACCTGAACCTGTTTCACTCAGTGCTTCGAAAGGAAGGCAGGCAGGTCGGCCCCTGTGGCCACTTGAATTAGTTTCTACTCCCGTTTTGGGTATAGGGTTGTCGAAAGGACAGTTTCATTTCTAGTGCGTGCCTGGTTACAGATTAGTGGGACAGCAACTCTCTCCGGGATACTGGATTCAGGGCCTGACATAGGTCTAACTCTGAAAGGCTGAGGAATGCCTGAGGGACAATCCAAGACATCCTCAGGTGACAATCTCTGGTCCGGTTGTCTGGTTGTCAGGGAACCCTGGGTCACTCATAGTGTTTTCAGTGGGCTAGAGGTTGTGGGATGTCCTCCAGGAGTTGGATCGTGTTCTTCGTGTGCCCTTGTTTGTCTTATATATAAATGTGCTGGCTATGGGAAACTCAAATTCCATCCCCGAATGCACCCTTTTGGGGTGCATTCTCCAGAACTGGATAAAAAGAGCTCTGTTTCTTGGACTTAAAAAAATTAAGCACTTGTATTGTTAAGTCCGGGAATCTTTCACCCCTCAGAAAGACAGAGACACACACGACAATGCAAGTCACACAGCGAGGTTTATTTCCAGCTAGCTGGGGTCCCCGTCTCTGCCCGACGCAGTGGGTTTTAACAAAGGACCCCTAGCCTACAAAGCTAAGGGTTTTTATAGCAGTTCTAAGGTGCTTAGTAATCACTAAAGTCTTAGGGAGTACAGTATGGACTTCAATTCTCACATAACTAAGACATTCTGTAATTTCAAAAGTCTTAGGGAGTGCAGATTGTGCTATGCTTCAAGGAGTTTACAATAGATACGTTTCAAAAGCTTCCATATCAGGAGATAAAACATCTGGTCTCTATGCCCACATCCTGGAACTAACAATTAGGCCATTAGGTTGTTTTAAGCTCAAGGCTGTTAGGCTGTTAATCTTACTCTGACTTTAAAGTAACAGTTCTTGAGCCCAGGGCTGCCAGGGCTGTTAACCCTATCTTAACCGTAAAGCGGCAGTCCTTATGCTAACAGTCCCTTACAGTATAAATGAAGAACTCGAACACATGGGTCAGTAGCAGGAAACTGCCGGTCCTGTCCAAGGCAGCCTTGTTCCAGGCTGCATGCAAGTCTGTTTGGATTTGGTAGACATTGTTTTCTCTGTGCAGCTTCTTTGCTTCTTCAGGTTTATTATGTAAAATCACATTTGTTACTTTATACACATAAGCTCTTCCGCACAACCCTTGCCCTGCGAGGAGTGCACGTTCTGCAGCCAGGGTGGGACTTAAAATGGGAAAGGCACCCAAGCCTTGCAGTTCCCTCAACAGCAACAAGGTTTCCATCAGGCAGGCTGCACCACCTTCACTGAAGTGGACCAGCAAATGAGCTCAAGTAAAGGTGATCTGGGATAGAAGAAAGGAACTTTTGCCTAGAAGACAAGCAAGACTGCACAGCAAAGTTTGGCTGTGGGACTAAGGGGCCAGTCTACAGCTAATGGTGTAAAGATGAATGAGGTGTGATTAAACAACATGGTTCAGTCAGTCGGCTGAGAGCTACAGTTGATGGACGGTGTATTTTAAAGATGTGTTTTACTGTAAAAAATTATTTTTATTTAAATATCCCTGGCTTTCTACACCTGCAGTCCAAAGGCCCAGCCAGGACTCCTTGGATATTCTAACTCCACAATAGATAAATCTCAGTAAGTACTATTCACCTAATAAGGCTAATCAAAGCTTTTTCTATCATAATGCCTTTTTCACCCTATAAAAAACACTCAGTTTCTCTAACATAGTTTAGATTTCATACTTTTACTACAACATCAATAAATTTGTTATTTCTTACATTATTAAATAACAAATTCCTATAATATTGAAGCTAGAGGGCAACTAACCCACCTATTCATTTTAAAGATGAGGAAACTCATACCAGAGATATTACTAACTTGTCACAAGTTTCTAGAATTCAATTCTTTTTTACGTCAACAAATTAAACTACACTTCTTCCTCAGGTATCTGACTAGATGAACTGATAAGCAGAACATAGTATCACTAGTTTGTGACTTGGGTTGTTTCAGGTATAATTCAGTTCATGTGATTTCTATGAAAGTTTCTGTTGAAACTAATTCTGGCTGCACAACTGTATGATGGCAAATGAAAAGATGACAACAAAATACTCCATTGAATACTTAAAATAAGGTGCTCCATTTTAATGTGTAAATTATGTAAATCAGAGAGGAATTTAGGAAAATTTCTTAAGAAATAACAACTTTAGGTAGGCAATTGTAAGGAAGATAACAGTCATGCACACCAAGGCCACGTGATTCTTCCACAGGCCCCAAGGTGAGAGGTCGATGCCCTGGTTTATCAAGAATTCTTCGCCGGTACAGCTGAAATGCAACAGAAACAGAATGTGACTTCATTCTCACCATCTGTCCAATTTTACTCAATATATTCATTGTTCCTTCGTTAAAGAAGCCTATAGGTTATCAAGCCTTAAATAACTATCCCTTCATATAAAATAGGTAACAATGAGCACTTACATTTCTGCTAGATATTATGCTAAGCAACCTGCACATAACGCTTCAGTTAATTCCTAAAACAATGCAATGGGGTAGATATGATACACATTCAAGACATGAAGAGACTAACGTTTAAGGAACTTAGCTTCACAGACTCACACTTTGAAGTAGGTTGCCTCTCTAGACTCATTTGTTTCCAAATCTGTGATGCTGCTCTCTTCAAAGGGCAGAAACATTTACCAAGTAATTTTTCACTTACTCCTAATGGGGAAAACCTCAGCTTTAACACATGACATCTAGCGCTCTCACAAATATGATCAATGCCCTGTAGGGAACTCATTACCCACAAACCACCCATACAAAAGAAGGCAGGCTAAGAATTCCAACTAGGAGGAGAGGCGAGGAAGGGCTTCCTGCCACAGCTGTACTTGCTCAGCTCTTGCACCAAGAGTGGAATAAGCATCTCAGAGGCTCGGCGACAAGACCTCACCAGCAGGCCCCGTAATCAGGTGTAGGCCTTGTAGCTGGAAGAGGGCAGGATGCAGTACCTGCCACAGGTGAGACAAGCCCCGGTACTAAAAATACCTGGTACAGATGCAACTACTACCTGGTACCATTTTTCTATGACTCTTGGCATTTACTAGTTCCAAAACAAATGTCATACCCAGATCAAAAGAGGATGAGTGGGCAGAATAAAGAAAACTTCTCTTCATACAGGTTTCTGGCAATACACTGACCCTTGAACAACACGGGGAGGGTGGTTAGAGACACTGACACTCCCCACAGACTAAAATCCACATAACTTTTGACTCCCCCTTAATTTAACTATTAATAGCCTACTGTTGACTAGAAGTCTTACCCATAACATAAACAGTTGATTGACACATATTTTGTCAGTTATCTATATTATATACTGTATTTCTACAATAAAGTAAGCTAGAATAAATGTTATTAAAAAATCATGAAGAGAAAATACATTTACTGTATTTACTGAAAAATATCTGCATATAAGTGAGATTAAATCCATGTTGTTGAAGGATCAACTCTACTCCAAAATAGCAATTTGTGCTATTACTCAAAATTATTTCTGTTCTATTGGAATGGTCATGAGACTTAGAATATCAACATTCTCTTTTCTCTCATTAATTAATGTATCAAAATCAAACCATTAACAACAATTACTGAAAAGGAAAGTGTTATAAACATGCATTTGTTTTGATATTTCTGTTTTATTGACATTACACAAAAAAATGAGTTTTCCTTCTCAGCTTACTGGAATATGTGTTTCTTTCTCTGGATTAACTAATAGTACTAATTATCCTTTGACAGGTAGTATTCCATGTCAGTTTAAAAATAAAAACAAAAACTGTCTCCAGAGTTTGATTTCACGATGTCTCATAAACGGAGGAGGAAGGGGCACGTGCCAGGACTGTGGCAGGAAAAGGTTCACCCCTTTCCGCTTCTGCTGCCCTTTGAGCTCTTACTCCTGACCATGGGTTGGGCTCCCAGGAAGCCATGTTTGTGGATCCACACACTTCACATAAGCCATACAGAGCGGACACTGCAAGGCGTTGCTAAAACGCCAAAGCAGCTCATTTCAAACTCAAATGTTCTGAAAATCAAAACTCACACCCACAATCAAAACAGCAAAAGGAACATTTAAAGTTTCCAATACAAACAACACACAAGAACCATTTCTCCAACATAAATACAATCTGACTGTAGTAGAATACCTACAAATTGTACAGCACTTTCACATGCATTAATAAACAACTCGCTTTACAGATAAGAAAACTTAGGCTCACAGCAGTCACAGACCTGAAGGGACTCACACCAGCTCTGAGCCCAGTGGCCTTTCTACATCACACCACACAGTAAGCAAACCCATTATGGCACTGAGTGTAAACTTACATGGCAAAGCTACAGGTATTGTTTACTGTTGTTACATTGAGTCCTGGGCAGAAGTTCTGTCCCAAAAATTCATTATGCTGCAAAGCCTGAAACACAAGGGGGAGCAGGGAAAGGGAAACTATTTTTAAATTTCAAAAAGTTTCCAAAAAGTTATCGCAATCTCATCCTCCTAGTTTAACTTTACTGTTATTTCTGAAAACAAACCAAACATCACATGCAGTCTTTGTCACGCCAAAGCAACTACAATGAGTTTTCCTGGCAATCAAGAGGTCTAATGATGGGATTTTGGCTTTTCATACAAAAGAAATAAAGTATTTGGCCAAGAGGGGAGACCTCGGGTTTTGTTACCCCAGAGGTCCTGCCTCCTTTCTCCCCAATGTTGTAACCCTATAAATAGTCTCATTAAAATGTTACAGTGGTGCTCAATGACTATTGTTAATTCATGGTAACATTTTTCACATCATTCTTGTTCATTGTAATCAAAAGCACTTATAATTCTTGCAAGTCTGAAACTCAATCATATTAAGACACAGACATTTTTCTTTGGAATGGTTTAGATTTTCAGGCAAATAGTTGCTGTGTAGATTCTCAAGCAAATAATGGATGTGAATATTATATGGTCTTGGTATTGCTTCTAACGTGCCTTTCAATATAAAACACGTATTCTAAGGAGGAAGACTGGGCCCTATGGAAGGGAGTTGAGAAGACCTAAAGCACCACCCGCTGGGGAAGAGGGGTGTCTGAGAAATGGAATATCCATTACAGTGATTTTTCGGAGCCCAACAAAACTGATGTGAAACTGAAAACAAACAAACACACAAAAAACAAGTATTCTAGGTTTCCATCCTCTCATTCATTTACTTATTGAACTGAAAAGTGACTACATTCTTAAAAAATCAAGTGGTCAATCTTTCTCTTTCACTATGACATATATCCCCACCTTTCACCTCAAACAGCAGGGTGACTGGGGAAAACTCGGGTGATCATCACGGTGACCTAAGGCTTAATAGAAAACTCTCCTTCATTGGTCCCCAAATGATTTCCTGGAACACCTCCAAGTCCTTGTCTGGGGACATAAGATGGTCAGGCTTTATTTTGGTTGTTCCTAGCTTGGGAACAATGAACCAGCCATGGTAATAGAGGAGGAAAACTTACCGCATAGCCGTATCGAGGAATGCTGAAGTACTGAAGCCATGACAGCCACGGCACTATGGTTCTGAGATTGACCAACAGCCCAGAAAAGATCTACAAAGAGCAAATATGAAGAATCAAGACTGGTGGAGTGATTTCATGAAGAATTCTAGAGAATATAGAGAATACCCTCTTTAGGTCCCATACAACCTTGTAAACACTTCTGCTGGGGCCAAGTCTTTCTGGAAATCCTGTCCACTCATCTGAAGACTCAGCATATATTCTTTGCATGGATATTCCTCTCTATAGCTGAGGCTGCTTATGGTTTTAAAGGAATGACAATATGTCTCTGTTTCCTTTAATTAGAAGATCCTTGTGACGGCTCTACTTTCTCTGTGACTGCACACAATGGAAGGTCCATAAGTACTGCCTGTTCTAATGATACGACCGCTGTACATTCCCACCAACAGACATAATGAACATATCCTGAGCCCCTCATGCCCCTCTCTACTTCATAACACAGCAAGTTTTGTTATTTACAGGGTTTGCATTCTATCTCCCAATGACAGTAGGGATAATTTGGGGTTCAGAACACATGCCTAAAGTAACCCATAGCCTAGACTGCTACACGGTATAATGTGGTGAAGTATAGCATAAAATATGGTAAACACCTTCATTTAAAGCAACAAAAAGCAGTATTGCAATGGAGACCCCAGGAAGGACCGCTCCAGCAACAGACAGGTACATAAGAAGAGGTTCATACAAAACTTCTCCTCACTGGCACTGCCATGGGGGACGGGCATAACAATGACAATGTTGCTGGTGTCACTATTACGTTTTAACTTGATCTAACCAAGTTTTTAATATATAACAGCTCCCAGTAAAATACGGTTTTATGAAGGGCTTTAAAAGTTCTCTATATAAACCATTACAAAATAATAAATCAAAGCCCCTAATATCTCAAACAAAACATTTTTACATATCAAAGGACATTTTATTTATTAGATGACATTATAGGAAATATACAGAAGGTTTCTCACTTTCTCAATAATGTTTAGACGGGTAGTTTTCAATAGCAATAGTTTGTGCTAATTACAAACTTTTCAAACTTTTCTGCTACTCCTACTCTAGCAGAAAGGACTTGTGCCATAAGTAAATAGGCTAAGCATTCCTGTTTACTTCATGTAGGAGGGGAAATGCACTAACTGGTTCCCTTCACCTGTACATTCATCTATGTTTTTCAAAATTTAGTGGCATGTACACTTAGAATTAAGTAGAGTGGCCATTTAAAAAAAAAACGAAAGATGCAAGAGCATGTCATGAACTCAGAAAAGAGGAGACCTAGTACTGGGCAGACTTAGGAATCTTTAGTATTTTTAAAACACCCGTTTTCAAAATATAGGAGGGACCCAAGACACACAACCTACGCCACATACTGTTCTATTTCTCATGGAGCTTAGCTTTTCCCTTGGAAAGTATTTGATCCATCCAAACCATCTCAGCTACTGATTAAATAAGCCCTTAGTTCTCTAACACCACCAGTGAACAATCCAGTCAATTAAGCTGTCGTTTTCACGAGGAAATCTTCTGATGAAAATTTTTCTGGTTTTTGAAGTTCCCATTTACCAAGGTTTCACTACATGTCACCGAGAACATTACTTAAAATCTCATTTGTAACATGCTCACTAAAGTTAAGTAACTACATTTAGGACAGTAGCAAAAAAGTCTGGGTAAGGTCAAGAAAAAGCTGGTACCTTCCCTAATATGA
This sequence comes from Rhinolophus sinicus, assembly GCF_057876585.1. Lineage (NCBI taxonomy): Eukaryota > Metazoa > Chordata > Mammalia > Chiroptera > Rhinolophidae > Rhinolophus > Rhinolophus sinicus. The sequence continues at coordinate 169,671,194 of NC_142501.1, forward strand.
TCTATACTTTAATATATGGCTTCCTTAAAGGCAACAGTCCCATTTACAGAACACTCCATGCAGGTTTTCCATGAAGGGCAAACTACCAGGAAGGAACGAGAGGCAATAATTACTTCTCAGAGAAGCACAGTTTCTACTCACCATCATAAACACAAAAGAGATGGTCATGAGAAGTGTTGCTATGGATACCACACTCTGACCTGCTGCTATGGCCAGTGCCATAGAACTGGCCGAATAAGCCACCATCATGAGAGTAAACATCATGATGAAGAAGGACTCCACCACTGGTTTCAATCCTTAGGAAGACAGAAGGGGTTAATCCAACTGCCTAGGTCACTGTGTATCTCGGATTGTTTATTGTGCAAATAGAACTCTTTTTTGAGAAACTGGTAAAGGAATGAAAAAATTCATCCCCTATCAAACCATCCTGGGTCACTAATTTCATTGATCTCCCCCCACCCCATATAATTGCATAAAATGATCATACAATTTTCTATTTTATACTTACTGCATTAGCACTTTGCCATGTAACACCTATGCTTCTTTATGGGGAATTATTAACAATTTCTGGGTGCCTGAGATGGAGATCTGGAGGCAGCACACCTGGCCAGAATTCTACTGGCTTCTCTTCAGAGAAGGAGAATTGTCAGGAGCACACCCTTTTCACCCAAACATCACCACATTATTCAGTGTTTGCTGTAACTGTGTTGGTGAAGAAACTGGGAAGACGAGGATTACGTGAGCTCCCAGTAGTTTCACTACCTGAGGGAGAACCTCAGAACCCAAGTCTCTGAGACAAAGTACCACAGAGCTTGGGGTTGAGGATGGCGTGAAATTACATTTCATAAAAGTGCATTATAAACTATAATGGGCTACAATTATGAAGATTTTGGAACAGCCATAAGACCACCAGTCAGGATTCTGAGGATCTAGATAATATGCCTAATTCTTTATGACACACCTCTCATTTGTAAAATGAAAGTATAAACTATATCAGTGAATCTTCTCTTACAGAGCGTTGATACAAATACATGTATTTCTGGTATAAGTGTGTGAATCAGGAAATATATGCATATTCCGAGACAGTGAGCCTGGGTGAAGCCTAAACGCAATGCACAAATGAATCTGTCTACATTTATCAAACAACTCCTTTATTGAACTACTATGCTCCAAAAGTTGCTACCTTTCACTACCTTTATATATATATATATATATATATATATATATATATATATATATATATATATATATACACATACACATACATACATACATACATATACACATAAGAGTATAAACAGATAGGTAATAAAAATCCCAGCTCCAGCTCCTCCCTCACAGTCTCAAATACTTTCATGAATTCTTTCCATGTCTGAAAATGACACGTACTGCCTCTCAGTAAAATAGTTCTATAAATAGGTTTAAGAGTTAGGTTGGGAAAAGTCATGACAAAAATGTCCTCGAGACCAGATTTCAGAATGTGCACAATAGATAGATGTTTCCTTATCTCATGGCTTGGTTTATACTTTTGGGAACCAAAAACATGCTTGTGAAAAGAAATTAGCTTCCCCTCACATTGGAGGCTAAACACACATACTTTCTTATTGCTTACCTAACAAGAAGTATGTGATACAAGTAAATATAATACTTGGTAACATCCTCATGGGTAGTAAATCAGATAATAGTTTTCCAAAGAAATAAGATGACACTCTGTAGTAACCACTGATATATTCATGTCTAAAAAACAAAAATTCAGACCATACACCCATATTAGTTTAAGAAGGCGCAGACCAGATGATGAAAACACTTGCTGTACAGATTTCTGTGGCCACCAGGGGTCTAACAGACACCTTCTCACATCCTGCAGGTTTACCCACCCCTTTCACCCAGTCAGCATCAGGCACCACCTTAGGTGCCCTCCCCTGGGACATCGTCCCGCCAAGCTCTGTGCAATGACCCCTCTTCTCCCTCCTAATGGCATCCACTTTGCCCTTGGGGACCCCGACTCCAGGTAAACAGGTTCTGCATCTCCTCCCTCTTCTGACACTGGCTCACATGAAGAAGAGCACGTCAGCCGCTGATCCCAGTGGTCAGAGAGGGTTTTCTTTCTCCCCACTTCTGATTGTGAAGAAGGTGGCACTGCTATTCTCCACACCCCCAAGTGCCACTTCTGTTAACTAATCTCTGGTTACTCCTTCCATGTCATGAAGAAAAAGAAAAGGGCACTTGCCTGTCAATGATCATGCCTGACAATCCTATCTCCCTGTCAGCTATCAAATCCTATCGTTTACCCTCTGAAGTCCTAGATCCTCCTCTTCCCGTGATTCCAAACTCTTCCACCAATATCTTCATTCTTTCCTCAAGCATAAAATATGGGGAAGTCTCTTCAAATTTGAAAAACACAACAAACAAAACAGCCTGCACTTTATTTCAAGGCTGACTTCTGGCTCTTTCCATTCTCCCTTCTACTGAGGGCTAAGCTTCCTCTATATTCTTTGTCATCTTTACCCACCCACCTTCTGCAAACTTTTCTTGTGAAGGTCATCATGACTTCGTATTTACTGAAAACAAAAGATTCTTTGCAGCCTCTTTATTTCGTGCTTTCTCTGCATCATTAGCATTTGCTGCCTATGCCCTAATCTTGAACCTCCTTTTTCCTTTGGTCTCAGGCCCCACATGCTCCTGCTTTTCCTTCCAGTCTCTGGCTGCTTTTTCTCAATTAACATTAGTCACCCCCAGGAAGTAATCTTGGGTCTGAAATTGGATGTGACCAGTTTGACCAACAGTCCCAACACTGGACAGCCCCCTTTCAGAACAGAGACATACTCACATAAATAGCTTCTTCTCGACCACAAAGAGCTCTACAGCTGAAATACTGCTGAAACACTGGTTGGTTGTCAAGAAGAAGAGCACCCCGGCTCTGCGATGAGAAAAAGGGAATGAAAGGTCTGCATCAATTACACATCCCTGCATCAATTTCCTACCTGTGATACTCTATCCTCAAATGATGTAATATTAAACAACTATTCTGGTTAAAACAGAGAGGGAAGTGTGAGCCCTTTCAGGTCTTGCACCATCCCTGTGTCTCCTCACGGTGCCCTTGGGACTCTATATAGCACAGTTTGAAATTCAGGGTTCTGGGTTACCATGGATTGAAGTGTGTTCTCCCAAAATCCCTATGTGGAAGCCCTAATGCTCAACGTGATGATACCATGTTTCCCTGAAAATAAGACCTAGCAGGACAATCAGCTCTAATGCGTCTTTTGGAGCAAAAATTAATGTAAGACCTGGTCTTATTTTACTATAAGACCAGGTATAATATAATATAATGTAATGTAATGTAATGTAATGTAATGTAATGTAATGTAATGTAATGTAATATAATATAATAGTACCTCAGTTTTCAAACGTCTCTGTGGACGAACATTTCAGTTTACGAATGCCATAAATTTTATGTATCTATGGTATCATTAGATAGTAAAATTCATGCTAAATTTGCAGTTTTCAGGGTTGATTTTAAAGGTCGGGAACAGATTAATCCATTTTGCATTACTTTCTATGGGGGAAACCATGCCTCGGTTTTTGAAAGTTTCAGAACTCGAACAGTCTTCCAGAACGGATTACGTTTGAAAACCCAGGTACCACTGTATAATAATATAATAATAATAGTAATATAATATAATATAAAACCGGGTCTTATATCAATTTTTGGTCTAAAAGACACATTAGGGCTGATTGTCCGGCTAGGTCTTATTTTCAGGGAAACATGGTAGTTAGAGGTGTTGTCTTTGGAAGGTGATTAGGTTTAGATGAAGTCATGAGGGTGGGGTCCTCCTGAAGGGATTAGCACCCTTAGAAGGAAAGGGAGAGACCTCAGAGCACTGTCTGCATCATCGAAGACACAGCAGGAGGGGCAGCAAGCCAGCAGAGGGCCAACATCAGAGCCCGACCATGCTGGCACCCAGATCTCCAGAAGGGTAAGAAGTAACTTCTATTGTTTAAGCTACCCTGTTTGTGGTTCTCGTTATGACTCCCAAGCTGAGGATTACATAGGTGATAAAAGTACTATCACTTTGAATTTTAACTAACAAAAACACCGACTTCCAGTCCTAATGTATCAACCAAAAAATAGCCAAATAAAGCCTGCAAAGGTTAAAAAGCTTTATTAACCATTTCTTCAAAGTTGAGTCAAGAAACAAAGACATGAGGAGGCAAAATGAAAAACAGTGGAGGGAAACCTCTGTCATTACCTTACTACACACTTTGACAATACAATCATCAGCAAAATCTTGACAACCCATCGCCAACATGGTTTCCAATGCACTCAAAAAGAAAGCAAATCATGTTTATGAAGGAAAAATTAATTTGTGCATGTGTAAGAAAAGAATGACTATTAATGCTTCTCTCTTAGTAAAATAATTAAGGTTTAAAAAGGAAAGCACACAGTTTATTGACACTTTGATGGAAATATAAATTTTATGAAAGCATGACAACATCCCTGAAACGGTGGGCAAACAACTTCAATAGACATTTCTCCAAAGAAGACAGACAAAAGACCAATAACTACATGAAAAGATGCTCAGCATCACTAATCATTCGGGAAATCAAAACCTCAATGAGAAAACACGACTTCACAATAATTGGGGTGTCTATTATAAAGCAAGAAAAAAAAAACAGATAATAACAAGTTGACCAAGTTGGAAAGAAACCAAACCCTGATACACTGTTGAGAATTGCAAAATAGTACAGCATTAGAAGACAGGATGGAGGTTATTCAAAAAAAAAAAAAATGGAATTACGAAATGATCCAGTAACTCCATTCTCGGTATACACCCACAAGAATGTAAAGCAGAGACTCAAACAGATAGTTATCTGTACACACATGTTCCTATCAGCATTAATTACAACAGCCAAAAAGATAGAACAACCCAAGTGTCCATGGATAAACAAAATGTGATATATCCTTAAAATGAAACACTATTCAGACTTTGAAAGGAAATAATTCTGACATGTGCTACACCATGGATGAACCTTGAAGATATTATGCTAAGGGAAATAAGCCAGTCACCCAAGGACAAACACTGTATGATTCCACTTATATGAGATACCTAGAGGAGTCAAATTCAGAGAAAGAAAGTATAAAGGTGGTTTCCAGGAAATGGGGAAAGGAAAATGGAGAGTTTTTGTTTCATGGGTACACAGATTTATTTTGGGAAAATGAAAATAAATAAGTTCTGGAGTTGGATGGTTGCACAACAATGTAAATGTAATTAATGACTTAACAGTACACTTAAAACTGGTTACGATGTTAAATTCTATGTTCTCTGTATTTTATCACTATATATGTATATATGAAAATTAACTTTTCCATTAAGCTTTCAGCTCACTGACTTACCCTACTCTTCAATTTCTGTAGTACTATCTGAAATTCAAATTCTTGATAGATTCTTATAACCTTGAAAAAAGTAATAGGACTTTCTCAAAGTCAATATGCAAATTTACTTACCTATTCTGGATTCCCGTAGTGTCACTTTTAAGATCATAGAAAATGGCACCTATAATCAGTCCCAGGAAGATTGTTACAATTATCTTTTCCAAAAGAACAAAAAAAGGGAGGAAGAGTTTCAATTAAAAGTAAAAACTTAACACACTGTTTATTATGATAATATAATATATATGGCGATAATCAAATCTCTCAATTGAGATAGAAAATTAAATAGCTTGGCCAGAGTGCTTGGGAAAATGTAAAACTGTGTATAGTATATTACTAGTCTAAATTAAAATAAAAAATAACTTCTCTGTGTGTTGGGGGGCCTGTCAGGAGAACAAAGGAGACTACGGGAAAAGTTACGATTCCTCCCAGTGCTTCCGTGGCACTGGCAGTTCAGGGTCCAGTTCAGGCTACGGGTACTTGGAATGCCACACAGAGTAGGAGAGCAGTGCAAGCGATAACAGAGTCATTTCGGGAATAAAATCAACTTGAAGTGGCAATCATTTCTGGCCTGACCTCTAAAACTTTGCCGTACTGAACATGCAAAATTTGTATTTCAAGAGGTCAAGTGAAAACAGGATACCTTTACTCTTGACATTAAAACTAAATCAAAAATTTAAAGCACACATAAAATATCTAACAATGGAATTTTGCACAATAAGAAAGTAGGGGTGAGCTGGTGATGCCTGCCTATCCTCCTAGGGAGAGCCCACATTGCATGGAAAAGTCACTGCATTGTCACTGTCACCAAAGCATTCAGTTAGCTTTCCCTGAGGGCTCCCAAGTGCTTCCATGACCCAGTCTCCTGTCACTTCTCCAGCAACTTCAGCCTGTAGGGCCCAAGGCCCACAGTGTAGAACTAAGACGCCAATTGTTTGCCATGCTGACCTACCATCACTTACTCAGTGTGTTGGATGAGTGCTAAGAAAACTAAGTAAACATCACTTATTTTCAAGATTGTTAAAATGGTCTCTGAAGGACACTTCTACCAGGAAAGGGTTAAGGGTTATATAATGATATAACATATTTAAGGAAATTTTAAAGTAAACAAAATATCTAACCTTGTGTCTTGGAACCTTCAAAGTTAAAAAAAAAAAATCAGGACTACAAGTACAATGATATCAAGACTTGAAGTAACTTGTCAAGCACACCTTTGGCATGAAGCAAATCAAATTTAAATTGAAAAAGGATCACGATCTGTGAAGGCTAGTTTGTGAAGACCAGAGTCTGGAAAGAATATGATTTGAGACGGCCTTAAAAATTCCCTTGCTAATAAGACAGAAACATTTTTGAAAAAAATCTATTGCCCTGGCATATTTTAATTATCCTCAGAGAACACTGTACATCACGTCAACAGATCAAGGTTCCAAAACAAATTAGAATGATTCCATCAACATATAAGCATGCTCATGTATACACATCTATACTTTCACGCAGAATATTGAGACTTTTTAAACTGGACACTCCACATGCTTTGTTTCTTTTGCATTCGAACTTGATATCTTCTACTAACAGAGGATCGGGATTACCACTGGGATGTTTCCTACAGATCGCAAAGTTTAAAAGTATTTTCAAAGTCAGCTTTCAAACATACTGACAAAATGATGGACGGATAACTGATCTGGGTGGTGAACATACAGCGTGATATATAGATGATGTATTACAGAATTGTACACCTGAAACCTATATAACTTTACTAACCATTATCACCCCAATAAACTTTAATTAAAAATAATATTAATCCCACAATACTTTTATGCTATTACAAGTGCATCTATGTTATTCTTTCTTTCATTAATAGAAGAGAAACAAATAAAATAAACACTGAACGACAGAGCGACAAAGACAGTCTGTGTATCTGGCCTCTGTTTTGAATCGGAAAAAAAAAAAAAAAGAAATTCCCTACGTATGTGATTCTAGCTTTGTTCAAATGTGTTTACCAACATTCTCAAGGTGAGTTCTGAGGGATGTTTAAGGCTGTCACTAAAAAAATTAATCCAGTCAAATGTTTAATATGCTAAGAGAAACAATGACTCTCCAATATATAATAATGCTTTCCAAAATGATTTGATCAGGAATACCTAGTAACAAAAAGTGAACATTAAATCTTTTTATATAGATAGCAATTCATTCCAACATCTTCCAAATACCTTTGGTAAAATGCATTCTCAGAAGCAAAGTCTGATTCACATAAATGACTAGTTCAAACATAAGTACAGCTTGTAAGACAACAGATACAAGATTTATGAGCTGGAAGCCATAAAACATTTTAATAGCTACACATTCAAACACTTAGAGAACCAAATAACATACTTGGAAGATTAAAAACCCAAACCAGGGGTCAGTAAGCTATAGCACAAAGCCAAACAAGTACCGTTGGCGATTTCTGTTCACTCCACAAGATAAAAATGGTTTTTACAATTTTTCTGATAGTTGAGAAAAAAAAGAATATTTCCTACCACATCAAATTTGTACGAAATTCAAATTTCAGTGTCGACTGAATAGTTTAATTGGAGCACAGCCACGTTCATTTGTTTATGTATTTTCTATGGCTGCTTTCTTGCTAAAATGGCAGAGTTGACAACCTGAGACAAAGACCGCATGGCCAGCAAAGCCTAAAATATTTATTATCTGGCCCTTTACAAAAATGGCTTGCCTATTTCTACCCTAAGCTAGTATAGCAGTATTCAAAAATCTGAACAAGGGCTGCTTCAGTTAAGCAGATGCTCAGGGACATGCAAGGTTCTATCTCTATTGTATGAGGTCACCACTGCTCTGAACATTTTGGAATTCCTTTTGTGGAACTGAGTTCACTGAGAAGGCAAGGGGGCTGAATAGGCACCCTGGAGACACTAGGCTTGGGGTTTGCAGCTGAAGTAACTTGAGCACCAAAAGATGCAGAATCGTGGTGTATTAGAAATATTTCCGCATTCTAATCACACCCTGCTCAGAACTACCATATATGTAACTTGGACAGGACACTCATAAACCACTTGGAGGCAAGAGAAATTTATTTTCCAAGTAAAAAATTCTAATGCATGAATCACACTGAAGAATCAACTCCGTTACATCATCTCACTGTTGACTAATGGGAAACCAGGTTGACATGATTGACTAGACTTGTTTCCAAATGAAATCAAATCTACTCTAAAAGAACAAAAATTTACCCTTGATTGATAGTACACAAAAGTGCTTAGGTTCTGACAGAAACGTCAAATAACAAGTCCCAAAAGTGTTTGGAGCAATAGTAGTACATCTCAAAGAGGGATCTAAGCTCTAGGTATTAATACTTAGAAAGCAACAGTACTGAAGTATGAAAATTATGGTGCACGTGGTAAGAAGTCAGTAATAGAGTCAACTTCATGCCATCTTTTGGTAGTCAACAGGTTCAATGATTGATAATAAAATTAACAACCCCCCCAAATCACAGGCTATTGATTTCCTTAGAAATGTGACCAATGAACTGAAAATACTAGGTTTTATATGATGGAGGGCTTCACAATAACAGAAAATCCATATAGGAGTAATAAACAACTATCAACAGATCAGCAAAAAGAGTAGAAGAACATTATTTCATCTTAATGAAGAGAAAGTTAATCAGACAGTGAGTGATAGCCTTATGTAATGGAAGTCAAGTTCACTTACTACCTTTCTGTCAGTTGCACACCGTTTTAGGCATCTACTGCTCTCTGAAGACTAGAACCCCAAAATGAGGAAGGTCAATTATAAGGAACAGCATTTGCACACAGGCTCTTCCCTCAGATATGGACCAGCCCCTCCTCCATTCAGGTGCATTCACTGACATCTAGGTGAAGTCTTCCCGGACCACCTGACTTAAAATGCAAACCACCCCTTTTACCCTTTCCTTCTCTCTCTCTTATCTCTCTTCCTTTCTCCATTTCTCTGTTTAAACTTTCTCCATAGCCCCTTCTACCTCCTGCCACGCTACATACTTTTTTTCTGTATGAATTGATCAGCTGTCCCTCCTCATAAGAAAATGTGCTCCAGAAGAGCAGGGATTTTCTGTTTTACCCATTGTGTTCACTGCTATGTACAAGCTCCCAAATGCGGTGCATGATCAAGAAACTTGTTGAATAAATCAGGAAATAAACATGTGCAGCTACTGAAAATGGGGCTAAACAATTCCTTTACTGCACCATTTTGAAAAACAATTTTTCTCTACAAAGCTGATCTATTAGAGCTTGTCTAAATCAACATAAATTCTGAATTACATAGTCCAAAAATCACTTTAAAAAAGTTTTCTATATGTAAAAATTTAATTGTGTTTTATTTGTACTATTGACTGTCTCTATTTCAAGTGGAGTGCGGATAAATAAATGGAAGGGTGCGTAGAAAATAAGCCATATTCTAAAATAGATTGTATAATATCTAATGCTCCCACATGATCATTTCACAGCATAATTAGAAGAATCTGTCAGTATACCTGAGCTTTAGAGGCCTGGGGATTACCCAGTAAGTTTTTGAATGAACGCTTGGCAATCCATTTGAGTTGATGACAGAAGGAGGTGGCATAGGTGAGCTCCTTGAAGATGACACTCTTCTTCTTTTTCTGAACCCCTGAGAGTTGATCTAACTCAGCTTTTGTTTCTTTGAAGTAGGCTGAGTTGACATAAAACTCAGCTAATGTTTCTATGAGTGGCTTATCTCTCTTGGACGGCTCTTCAGTCTCCTTGGCTTTGGAATAAAAGTGGATAGAGGAAAACATTAACAAAATAACTGATTTAGTCCATTTTTCTGTAACCCCATCTTAGATTCTGTTCTAACTCCTTAATTCTAAAGCTTGAGCATAGAAACTTATTAGATAAGTCATTGCCTTACACATTAGAAAAATATAGTTAATTGGTCTGACTATTTCCATAAACTTATTAATACAGCAAACCCACTGACCTTTTCCTAACTATATTTGTACTCTGATTCTTTTAAAATAAACTTCTCACCATAGGCAGTTATAATAAAAATGTCATCCTTGCATTATACTATTTGCAAATGCATAAAGTGATACATTTCTTATTTCAAAACATTTTATAAACAATCAGTATATTTTTTTAATGGAAACTCCCCTTAGACACTATCAGATAAATGCTCATTTATAAATTACATAAAAAACACAGCACTCATGAACAATAACATCTGTGTTGACTGGTGCTACAGACTGAATATTTGTGTCCCCCCCACAATTCATACACCGAAAGCCAATCCCCAGTGTGATGGTATTTGAAGGTGGGGCCATTGAGGAATGATGACATCATCAGGGTGGAGCCCTCCTGAATGGGGTTAGTGCCCTTAGAAGTGACCTTAGGCTGTATGCAATGTCAGAGGGGTAGTAGATGGGGATGAAGGGTTATCACTGTGTGAGGGATATAAACGATAGATGTTTAACTATTACATTGTTTTGTACACCTGAAATTAATGTAAAAACATGTTAAAAAAAAAAAAAAAAAGAAGTGGCCAGTGGCCTTAAGGACCTCCCTCCCTGCTTCCACCATGGGAGGAGACAACAAGAAGATGGTCGGCCACCTATAACCAGGAAGCGAGGCCTCAACAGACACCGAATCTGCTGGCGCCCTGATCCTGGACTTCCCAGGATCCATAACTTGAGAAATAAATGTTTGTTGTGTAAGTCACCTAGTCTGTAGTATTCTTGTTACTGCAGCCTGAACACACTAAGACAACTGACATGAGAGGGCAGTGTTAATAATGTAAATTCACAAAGCTACATTTTAATGAGCTACCACACTGCTAGTCTTCAGGAAAGTCAGGTGATAATCTGTGACTCTGGACAGATTCACATACCTTCACCATCTTCATCCTCTCTGTTTGATATCACAGCAGAGGAGTCTCCATTAATGACATCCAGAAAGAAGTCTGCAGGGTTGTTATAGGGCTCACAGTGGTGACCTACAAAAGAAGGCAACTTCACTACACGAGAAAAACAATATATATGTTGAAAAAGAAAAGAAAGCTGCATGTAGGACTAATGCTCCTAAAGCCGGGCAAAGAGCAAAGCCAGAGAAGGCGCAGCAGGACTGTGTTTGTGAAGAGCCAGGGCGTGCTCTGTTTGAGTTCCCCAAGGGCCTGCAGGAATGCCAGCACCCACTGTAGTAGGGTGCTTCTCCACCGACCAAATTCACGTCCAAATTATCTTCTACTGTGCAGCTGGAATTCAAATACAGAGAACAAACTACCAAAGCAGGAATCTCAACAGGACGTGAGCAGCACCACCCACCTGAAGGATTACGTTCACTTCTTGAGCCAGAGCTTCTGAACTCATCTTGGCCTATTGTCTGACTCTTAGCATCACCTCCCTTATACTCACCAGTCACATATAAATGCTTGATTATTTTAAATGATAGGGATTCAACATTAACAAATTTCATGGACCGTGATCTATAATCATATCCAAATATCTCTAAAATAAAGCAGACTGCATAAGCCATGAAAAAATATTACACCTTTCCATCTGAAATACAACCAAGCAGCCCAAAACTGTCAGAAATGTTGGCCCATCAAAGTCAGGCTCAGGAGTAGTCATTCTACTGACTGTAAGTCACTCATATCCACTCCAATCTAATTTTACTAGAAAAGGAAGCAGCATCTCCATGAACCCTCATAAAGTCAGACCAACATCCCATGTAAGGAAAGATAGTGATTAAACCTGATCTGTCAGAGTCAAGAACACAAATGATTTGGGGGTACTGTAGGCCTTTCCAAAAATGTTCAACTGACAGATAACTGGCTATGAGGCCAATATATTTATTGAACTGTTAGGAAAAGGTCACCAGAACTGGCAAGCAGAACAGATACAGGCCCAGTAGAAACAGTCCTACCCGTACACAGAGTATGCACGCATACTCAAATAGTACAAGAAAAAGGCCTAAATAACAAGCCAGTGCTGCAAAATGAAGAAAAATTCTAGCACCAAATTGACCAAAGATGTTCTGCAGTGGTGGAACCCATAATATGTCTACGCAATGACCAAAGAGCATTTGCATCCTTCTCTGCTCTCTTTCAGGATTCTATTGAGGAAGGATCTCACTGCAGGAAAAAGGCAACCATACCAGCTGATGCAAAGTACCCCAAGGCCTCCTGAGCAGGCCCGTGGAACATTACTCTTCCTGAGGCCAACAAGGTGAGGCTATCAAACAGCTTGAAGATGGAATAACGAGGCTGATGAATGGAGAAGATGATGGTTCTTCCCTGTTTAGACATCCTAGTTGAAAGTGAGAAAATAATGAGTCATTAAACATCTGATACGTGCACTTCTTAGCAGCAAAATTGATTCCAGCCTTTAGATCATTTATTCCTAGTTCAACTTGATTTTCTCTCACTAACATCTCATCTCATATCATCTCTCTGTGAGTTAGGAACCTAAATTCCATGCTCTTATGAAAGAGTAAGGTTTCTTAAACTGTGTTCCACGAATGGTCTAGAATCAATCAGAACATGAATTACAATTGCAGATTCCTGGACAGTCTTCCCAGACCTACTGGGTCTTGAGAATCCATATTTTTAACAAGCACCCAGGTAACTTGTAAATACACTCATATTTGAGAACTTATTATGAACTAAATATTTGAACAATCATTGATGCTCCAGTCTCATGGATCAGTGAAGTCTTCTGGTTCTATAGGAATTGGTGCTCATTCTTACAAGAAGAGGAGATCATCATACAGACACACCAAGGGAAAATGAAATGACACAGGGAGAAGACAACTACCTACAAGCCAAGGAGAGACGCCTCAGAAGAAAAATCCTGATGACATTTTAATCTTAAACTCTGGCCTCCAAGACCGTGAAAAAATTAACTTCTATTATTTAAGCCACCCAGTCTGTGTACCATGTTATGGCAGCCCAAGCAAACTGATACACTAACACACCCCCACTCTATTTCAGTCACTGGGTACCAGTCCCTCTGGCTTCTTGATGTTACAGACACATTAGTCATGGTCTGCCTGAGGACCGCTGTCCACTCCCTCCAACTAGAACCCTCTCCCCCCAGACCCCCAGGTCTTGCTCACAGCTCAATGGCACATCATTGAGGACTTCCCTGACCATCCTGCTGTATAATACAGCATCCTCAGTCCCACCACAGCAGTCTTCCCTACACTCTTACCTTGCTCCATTTTTCTTATATTTACTGTGTTTCCCTGAAAATAAGACCTAGCCAGACAATCAGCTTTAATGCATCTTTTGGAGCAAAAAGTAATATAAGACCTGGTCTTATTTTAATATAAGACCCGGTCTTATATTAATTTTTGCTCCAATGGGTCTTACATAACATAAGACCAGGTCTTACATACATTTTTACTCCAACAGGTCTTATATAATGTAATATAAGACCGGGTCTTATATTAATTTTTGCTCCAAAAGATACATTAGAGCTGATTGCCAAGCTAGGTCTTATTTTCGGGAAAACATGGTAGCAGGTGATCACATATTGCATGAATGTAAAAACAAGCATTTACCTCTTCAGGAGCAAAAGGACAGCATTCGCTGTGCTTGAGTCTAAGCCAGTTGTGGGCTCATCCAGGAACAAGATGGATGGATCTGTAATGAGCTCCATTCCAATACTAGTCCTTTTCCTTTCTCCTCCAGACACCCCGCGGGTAAACTGAGTTCCAACCTAAAACACAATTATCATCAATATTAACAATAACAACTTCAGCCAGTCATTTGTTGAGCTCCTAATATGTGCTAACCCTGTAAGAGGCACGTTATCTCATAACTTCATTTATTTTGAACAGCAAATAAATGAGTATCTGTGAGGTAGGTTTCTTTTAATTAGACAAACTGAGGCTCAGGTCTGAGCTGGTACGTGGCTAGCCTGATATAAAACCCATGTTTCAAATCATTCTATATGTTCCTATCACGTCAAATATTTAGTTTTAAGATGGAAGTTAGAACTGAAAGATGTGTCCCTAAAATGATGAAGTCACAGTCCTAAAACACAGATAAGGATAGGACAGGAAAAGGTGAAAGCATCTATAGTTTATTAGTCTTCTTACACTCCTCACTTCCTCCCCCACCAAAAAAGTCCTCAAGTGGACTTCACGAAGCTCTGAGGCTTGGCAGCTAAGGAGGTACACTTACTACCATCCACATGTTCACCCCTTAAATCACTATACGCTTCCCAAATTGACTCTTTCTATACCCTAACTCACAGCAGAATTCCCAACTCTCTTTCAGACAAATTCAGAAGGCAGAATATTTTACAGGGCAACTGGCTCAGTCTTTTCAAACACTCAATGACCTTGTATGCGGTTGAGGGAACAGGAAAGTTTTGGGGGAGGCAGAAGGTAGGCAATTATTTTTATAATAAGTGTCTTCTAGAGAGAATATTCAAATGGTACTCATGCCATTGATTTGATCCAATAACAATTGAGCTATATACATGCTATTAAATTTTATTGATTTTGTTAGTTGGTAATGGTAGTATAGTAATGTAGGCAAATGTCTTTATTTTTTAAAAGTGCATAACAAGGATTCAGGGGTGAAATGTGATATTTATAACTTTGCTTAAATTACTTCAGAAAGAAAAACCTGAATAAGATGTTAACAACTGGGAAATCAAGGTAAAAGTTACTAGTAATCATACCTTTATATTAATTATACTACAATCACATCAATACTATATAATGAGACTATTCTCTCTATATTACTGTTACCTTAAAAATTTCATAAAAAGTAAACATTTTTAATGTATTATTTCAAGCAATTACATAAATAAATTCTAAGATATCAACAACTGTCTTCAGCTTATATTCCTTGGAAATCCAAGCAAGGAACTCAGGGCAACAACTTCCTAAAGGTAAAGAATGGAAAGCACCTTACTGGAATGATGGAATCAAATAAACAGAGCCCCAGCAAAGGAAACCCAATCACTCATGAGATGAAAATAAGAGGTACATGGTAGTATCTCAGAGGTATTCTACCAAACAAAATATAGCAAAATATACTTTATAGAAAAGACTGTCAGAAAGCATAGTATGATGCAGCAGCCAGAAGAATACCCCCAGTCTTCATTACCTCTAAGTAAAGGGTATCACAGGGGATTAAACTGGAGCCATCAGAATCTAAAAAGCTCATCTTCACCCAGAGCTTCAGATGTCTTCCCAGCAAATCATCCATATCTATTCAACAACTGTAAACTTCACTCACTCATCTCATTTCCTCTTCCTGATCCTGCACAACCCACATAAGGAGTTCTTCTTGTCTCTCTTGCCCATAACTGTTGCCTATAAAACCTAAGGGAGCCCAGCACATGCCAGTAATATTGGCAGAAGGGAGAGAGGAACAGAGGGAGGGAGGGATGTGCGACAAAGTGCCAAAAGAAATCCTATAGAAAAATGAATCAGTGCTACACAAATTAGAAATACACCTTAATATTACTAAAAATAATTTTGGAAGTCAAATTACAGCGAAGTGAAAAATACAGAGCAAAAACTCGTGGATTTTCATCACTTATGAATTCTAGAAATATGCCTCCAAAGCAAAAGAACAAAGTACCCTGGAGGAAGAGAGGAAGAATAGCTAAAAAGGGAAGGAGATAACGGAAAGAAGAAAGTTAGTGTACAGATACTGAACGTGACAAGACCTAAACAATTCGTGTGGGGGACGATCACGAGCTATAATCACATGGAAGAGACACGTGTCCTTGCAAAGAACACTTTTACCTACTGGACCACATGCCATACTTCATTTCCAGGATTCAGTCATTTTTTGACTGTTTTCCTGGTTAATTCCCACCTCCATATTACGTAACTAATCACTTTTCTCACCCTAAGGCAGGCAGCCACTTTTGACCACACACATTACAGAAAACATGTGACTAAGAGTTACACTAGCCACACCGCGGAGGTCCTATTGCCTGGAGATGACACCATCAGGTTTTTCCACATTACCTTGGAATCTGCCACTTTAGCCAGACCTAACTCTTGAATGACCTTGTTTATCCGTTCATTCTTTTCATGATTTGTCATAGTTGTTGGAAGCCGAAGAGCTGCTGAGAACTGCAAATTTTCTCTCACTGTCAGAGTTCCCATCACAACATCATCCTTAAGGCAAAAGGGCATTTTAGCAAGACATATCAGGTCTTTTCTAGTACCATCACTCTTTAGTATATATAACTTAATCCACAGTAATAACATACCCTAGGAAGAGTTCTAGCTAATGATGAACTTGCAATTATACAAATCACAGTAACTCCCATATACAAAGAGATGCAAAGCCTGAGGAATAATTCTCACTCCCTATCTGTACCCCCAAATAGAACACAGGTAATTATGATTATGTACTACTAGCAGACATTTCCAGACTGCTTTGTACAAGGATTTGCCAAATACCTTTCTAAGCTAGGGGAAGGAGAAAGGTAAAGGTAGGGGGAAAAGTAAAACAGTGTATCTTCTGGAAATATGTAACTAGAAGTGACATCATGGCCCTTATGAGAGTCATATGCCACCAGGAGAACTAACATCACTGTGCTTACAAGAGCCCTATTCTAGATTCTCCCTGCATGTTCAGGTAACACTACTCTATGTCTTACGGGAGATTATCAAAATCTGGTGCAAAGAAAGATGGCTCTACGCCCATGCCATGTCATCAATGGGAAGCAAACCAAACTATTAGCCATGGTACTTACCCTCATAGAAACAGGACAAATCTAAAATGCAAATCCATGAATACTTACTTGTACAACATAACCTGAGGTACATTTGAAATTGGCAGGTTGAGGTGCTCCATTTATCAAAACGTCTCCAGATAGTCCCTGTGGATCTTTCCTTGCAGCTAAGACATCTAACAGCCTATAAAAGGAAACACATGGTTTTTCTTCCCCTCCACCTCAGACTACATCTCTCAGCTACTCTGAATCCAAATTCTGTTCAAGTTACAAAGTTAACTGATCAAGAAATTCTACGGTTTAACTGAAGTTATATACTGGGGTGCCAAAAAAATATAAAAGTGGACACTTTGGTCAGCTTTGCTCAATCGGTAGTTCGCAGGACTCAGAAGTATCTGGACGCTGAAGGTATCCACTTTGAGCATCTCTTATAATTGCAGAAGTCAAATGTGACTTGTATTCATCTTTTTTTATTGATATATACGAAGTATTACAATTTTAATACAGTTTTTTCCCTTTCTTAAAATGTGTATACATTTTTTTGGCACCGTGTGTGTGTGCGTGTGTGTGTGTGTGTGTGTGTGTATGTAAAATTCTCACCCTCCTTTTTTTTTGACTCTATGCTACAATAAAGCCCAAGAACATAAAGCAAGGCACTGCTGGCTGATCCAGCATAGACCTCCCACACTGCCCTCCAGCTGTCTGACCCTGGGGGAGCCAACACAGGCAATGTGCCCCTTTACCTGAGACTCAAGGCTTCACTTTTGCCTTTGACTCCATCTCCCCACTTTCAATTTTATCCCCTCTCTTTTCCACCTCATTAGCTCAAATGCCAATCACCTTATCACTTCCTGTTAGTAAAGCTGAAATAAGACTTCCTACTCCTAGGACAGAACCACAGCTGGCATAACTTCATGGAATCCGTAGCACCTAGAACCAGACTAGACACGTACTGATGCTCAGCAAAGACCTGCTCTCCTAAAAGTGATCTTTCAACGCACACTAACACTGCAGAGAAAAGGCTTCCGGATACTCGTTATACTCACGAAGATTTGCCTCCACCTGTGGGTCCCAGAATGGCGTTGAGGCCGGGTCTCATGATCCCACTGTAAACGCAGAAACACAACAATTTACTGGGTCACTTTAAAACTGGTTCCGCTAATTTATATCGCATTTAATATACACAATGAAAGTTGACTAAATTAGACAGAAAACAAGCATAAACCAACTTTAAAAGGAAAAAGAAACTGAACGCTCGATTAATAGAAGTCTAGTCTACGAAGGGTATCATCAGTATTTAGGACCTGTGAGAAAAATGGCTTGGTTCCCTGTAAATTCGTTTCACTTCTTCTCAGCCACTTACATTTTTTTGGAAAAGGACACATAAACTTTCAGAGTTCCTTGAAAATTGAGATTCTGATAAAGCATCTGTTACACTTACTGCTCTTAACACAACGTAAAATCTTGAGAAATGTTTGATGATAATTATCTTCACATCACCTCCTTTGCTACCTAGTTAAGTTCTGTACAGTTAAGTCTATGGATTTCCAAAATCACCAGTATTCGTGTTCTCACTGCTCAAATCTGGACAGACCAAGAAACAATATATATTAAGTAGAAATTCAATGGCTAGAATAAAGCACCTCATGGGTTTAAAAAACAAAACAAAACAGCAACCCTCACCAGTTCTTAACCCTCACAAAATTCTTCATCAAACTGGAAATGTAAAACATACGCCCTTCAGATATACCATTTTCTTCCTTGTAAAGTATCAGATAAGTGAACTGGAAATGTTCAGTTTAGAAGTGGGAGATGCCATGTATAGAGGGTGACCTTTAAGGATGCACAGACATGATGTAGACACTGCATGTTACAAACAAATGATGTTTCAGGGGAGAGAATATTCAGACAGAAAGCAAGCAGGTAGAAAAAATTCAGGCAGTGTTGACTGTGCTGAGAATCAAGAAGAATGCAAATAAGAAGTTTGAATTTTATCCTGAACGGGACCAGTAGAATGGTGAGAATGAAGGGCAGGGCCACCGCAGTTATACAGGCATGATGAAATGGAGGTCTGACAAAGCTCGTTCAAAACCCTGATGCTTAAGCCCAATCTCTGGAATTGGTAGGTAAGTCAAAATTTAGTCCACAGAGAAAACTATTCCGAGTGGAAGGTGCAAAACAAGATGCTATTTCATGCCCAGATAATGCCTTTCACTGAGGCAAATACTGTGATTATACAATTGTGTGAGTGACAAATGTCACCATGCAGCTGTACCACAGTGCTTCAATCAGGAGGACCTCAGCATTTATGGCCTATTGTGCTTGAGTTGTCACATGTAAAATGGCTGGTGGGTGCTAGGGTGAAATGTACCTTCCACTTGGCTCGTTATCTGAGGTGCCCCTCACTGAAACACTGAACAGATACAATGATTTAGGTAAATCAGGCACAAACTGTAAAACAGAAAATATCTTAATCTTTCAGTGACCTTTCCCCCTGTTGTAAAAAGGCATGAAAATAGTTGGGTAAACTTTCAAGCTGCATTTATCTATAGCTCTTGATGCACCTTCTCTAGTAACAGCGACCTAGTAACTGTTTCTAAAGTGACTAGAAGTAAGCTTGTTATTCACTAAGACTTCACTGTCGGAAAACCTGTCCAGGTTATAAAAATATCTACTCAAAAAAGGAATAAACAACCCTAAATGATTAACCCAAAACTCAGTGTGAGCATTCTAAAAGGAATTTCCCAGGTCCCTGAGTTGGGTTTTCTTTGGCACTAACCCTTGCATTACACAAAACAATAACAGATAATCACAAATGCAAGAGTTCCAGTTTGAAGCAGTGGCTAATTCTCCTTCCATTCGCTCAACACAGCTATTCAGTGTCTACTATGTGTGTACAAGGCACTCTTCTAGGATGTGGGTCAAAGCGGAGAATAAAGCAAAGTGCCAGCCCTCATGGACTTTACATTCTAGTCCAGGGGTCAGCAGAGCAGGTAGTCACGCTATCTGTTTTCATTAACAAAGTGGTACAGAGCCAACCACATGCGTTTATGTCTATGGCTGCGTTCATGCCACAACAACAGAGTTCAGTAGTTGCAACACAGATGAATGGTCCACAATGCCGAAAATATTTACTATCAGGCCCTTTACAGAAAACATTTGCTGACCTCTGTTCTGGTCTGTGGTCTACAATTCCCTTGTTGCCCCATTCTACCCTCCACCATACAATCATCCCTCAAAACCCATTCCCCACCCTTATTCATTGCTTTATAACATTTACATGCTATAGTCTCCCTCACTATACTGTAAAACCTTGCCCATAAGAGCTGTGTCATCTTCTTTTACCACTGCCCTCCATAGCGTGCAGCACACGCACAATCAGTAGACCACTGAACACACAAAATGAAACCTAGGTCACAGGATTCCTGTCGCATCTAGTACATTTTATGATGGTAAATGATGGTAAATCCTTTGGTCTCGTCCTATGAGAGAGAAGCCAATGCCATTCCCACAGCATGGAGCATCATCCTTCCCTACCGTCTTAACACACACACACACACACACACATGCACACACACACATGCACGCACACACTCACACACACATGCACACACACACATGCACACACACACTCACACACACATGCACGCACACACACACATGCACACACACTCACACACATGCATGCACGCACGCACACATGCACACACGCACGCACACGCACGCACGCACAAGCACACATGCACGCACACACAAGCACACACATGCACGCGCACACACACACATGCACGCACACACACACACACACACTCACACACATGCACGCACGCATAATCTTCACTTTCTCTCTCCCTATGCCCCTGGCTCTCCAATTTAGGGTTAGGGACTTCTGTCATGTCTTCTATCCCTCTATCACAGCAGAACACAGTGACCTGCTCTAGTTGTGTGACTCCCCCACTAGATTAGAAGGTTTCTGAGAACATGGGACACACCTCTATCACGAGTATCATGCACAATGTTAGGCATCTAGTAGACATTCAAATTTGTTGAATAAATGAGTCCACATTTTTATAAATGATAATTACTTATAGGAAAATGAAATGTTTTCAGTAAAAACAAAACAAATATCAAGAAGTAGAAAAAAACTTACAGATACATAATAGGTATAGACGAACTGGAAGAATTCTTAGTTACATTCCCTACTTATTATATCATATTCAAATAATACATCAGTCATTTCCATTAGACTTTACCTTCCCTTCTTAGTGCGAAGGTGATGGAAGTGCTGGGTGGGGGTGCAGCAACCTCCAGCACCCAAGAACACAGGCTGCAAAGAGAGATGGAAGAGAGGAGACAGCTGGAGGGTGTGGAGATTGCTTCTACTAAGGAACAAGAAAATTGACTGAGCAAATCAGTCAGTATATTAAGAATAATGAGACCCAGGTTTTTCACTTTCTGAAAAGATGCTTTACAAAGATAGAATTATGGAAATAACCCATTAGATAGGAATTGGGTGTCATGGGTTTTAATCCATATACACAGACAGATATAAAAAGGTTTAGATGTAGGTACACGTAATACATATGTATATTCCCTAGGTCTGTCCCCTGAGAAGCCCTAGAAGCTATGACATCCCAGGATCAGTGAACATTCCAAACACCCAGATCTTGGCTGTAAATGCAAAACTCCACAAAAAGGAACATCGGCTTATTTCAGGTCTGAGGGAGGCTAAGTACACAGTGAGCCTGGAACTTCTTGCAGTGCCAACAAAATACTCAATGAATGAGAGAATACGTCAAAAAAAAAATGAGTTCAAAACAACAAAACCCAGAACCTACCTTGAAAGGTTTCCCACTGACCAAATAGGGAACAATAGGATTATCGAGATAAATAATGATAATGCATTACTATTAAATGCTACTGAATAAAATGGGAATCCATGAGTCCATGCTGATATAAGTAAATGAATGAAGAGATGACGAATGAAGCTTTTTCTTTTTAGTAGAACGCAAACTAACCCACACAGAAGAGTAGGATGAAAACAGAAAATCACTCTCTGGTAACTATCATCGTGATGGTTATTGCTGATTCAGGCAGGTGTCATCAATGGCAGCTGAAGCGGGTGCATTCAGGTTTAATGAGGAATAGGGTTTGGGAATAACGTCAGGGTATCTCCCCTCATAATAGTTATTAATTACAAAGTGGAAAGTGGTGACATTGTGGTGAAGGCTGGCAGACACCAACATACTAGGTGATCAAGGTGAACATCACCTGGGGCAGAACAGGAAAATCCCAGGTTGGATGAGACTGAGGAGACAGCATGTCGTGTTCAGTCAGGTACGTGAGGGGCATGGTTGACCAGCGGCCCCGTAGGACCCACCACTGCATCCATTATGAGGCTTTGCTTCCCCTGGGCAGATCCTAGACAATGACCGAGAGGTTACATAGGAGTGGACCCTTATTTCTGAAAAATATACGATGGAGGAGTTAGGGATAATAGAGCACCATGTGGACGGCTTGCTCTCAAATGGTTCAGAAAAATCCTTATGACAGTGGGCATGTAAAGAGACAAAATGACTAGCAAGTGCAGTGTGGTGTTTACAGGTGGGAAATCTAGGTAAAATTTATGTTGCCACAGGTTTAAGTCTGAAATTATTTCAAAATAAAATATAAAGTTTTTAAATCTCCAAAATAGATAATGAATTTCCCTGAAGAGTATAGGATCTGGAATGAACGTCCACTGGAATGAGCATTGGTTAAAAAAGCTTAAATGCTAGCTATAGAGACAAACTAAGCTTAACAGAAAGATTTGTCATAAGGTAGCAAAATCTCGCCTTTTTGAATTCTCATACTAAGATTTTGTTTCGTCTTCTTCCCCCCATAGAGGATGTCATGTTCTAGTTACTTAGTTTTAAAAATGAAATTACAAATTGTCCAAGGCAAAATGAAAATCAAGATCCTCAACAACTTTTTTGTCATATAATTACTATAATGAATGGTGGTGGTACGATCAAAAACAAGTCAAAACTAAGATAAATAAGAGCAACCACAACTACGATAAATGAAAGCAGATACGAGAAAGATTAGAAACACTGCATTGAATGAAAGGAATGACCTTTCTCTTGGATGCCTAATCCAGAAATAAGAGTAAACTAATAACACTGGTATGAGACTTACCGGGGAAATCATTTCGTAAGGTATATAAATGTATAATCACTATGCTGTGCACCTGAAACTAATCTAATATTGTATGTCAGCTGTAATTGAAAAAAAAATTAGTTATATTAAAAAAAAAAAAATTTGACTGAGCTTATGAACATAGGAATGCATGTACGGATGAACTCATCTATTGCAGGAATGCATACTACTGCACCATAAAAACATTAAGAAGCCTTGATCAGATGACACTTTCATTACATCGGGTTACTAATATACTAGCTATAAAACACAAGCAAGATAAATGTATACTCGCACACTATGCATTTTTAATCTATTCAACCTGCACATAGTTAAATCATCTGTCACCTTCCACTTAGCACAAAACCTGAAGTGACCAATACTTTCTTCATTGTTATGTTCCACAAAAATCTTGTCACCTTTCAAAAAGGTCAGTCAATTCTAACTAGGCATGTAGCAAAAGATAAAAGCTTTGTGTCTATAATTTCCCTCCTTATTTTCCTAGTCAGGGTTTCTTAACCAACACAAGAAAACAACAAGGAAGTAGGTATGACAGAAGGTGTTGCTGCATGAGCAAAAGTCTATCTAATCCTACAAGCCCCTGACTTCACCACCACCCAATCAATCTCAGATCCCCATTGTATCCTCCCCACACACATCCAAAAATTTTCTGCCCTATTTTTTTATTTCCTAGCCTTCTGGAAGCACTTGCCTGCTAGTAACAGATAAAACCACAACCCCATAGAATGCATTAAGCAAATTGAGAAACATCTGATTCTATACAAGTTTGCAGCCATACCTGGCCAAAGCGCTCTTATAACCACTCCTCCAGTCTCAGAGAGCTAGAAAAGGTGCTTGTTTTGTGTATGAATAATTATTTCTCCTATTAAACAAACAAATAAACAAAACAAAACACATAGGTCATGTTGTCCGAGCAAACCCAGATACACTCCCCACTCCACAGAGAGGAAAAATCAGGCTCAGTTCTCTAGAAATCAGAAAAACATTTCACTGATATGTGGGATATAAAACTGAAAACAACAAAAGAACAAGACAAACAAATGAAGAAACGAAAACTCATAGACACAGACAATAGTTTAGTGGTTATCAGAGAGTAAGGGGAGAGGGGGGTGGTAGATGAGGGTAAAGGGGATCCAATATATGGTGATGGAGAGAGAATTGACTCTGGGTGGTGAACATACAATGTGATATATAGATGATGTATTACAGAATTGTACACCTAAAACCTATGTAACTTTACCAGCAATTGTCACCCCAATAAACTTTAGTAAAAAAACAAAAGAAATCAGAAAAACATGAATAACCTTAATGACTATCATCTGTAAAAGACAGATATGTGGTACCAATTAAGTTCTATTCTTATCCCTTGCCCCCCAAAGCTACTGCCCACCCCACCACAAAATGAATTTGTTGCTGGAGGAAGAAATTGAAAATCAGTTTGCATTGATTTGGATGCTATGTTCTCCATCATTTGGACTTCAACTGCTTAACTTAAGCTAAGCTTGAGTTGTCATACATTTAAGTAGTTTCTGTCTATCTGTATAATGGGGAAAAGCAAAAGTAATTGCGGTTTAAAAGGTTAAAAATAATTGCAAAAACCACAATTACTTTTGCAACAACCTAAAATAGGCCACTCATTTAAAACAAGTCTGGTTGAAAACCAAAGTACTTTCACAATATATTGTCATTTCAACCTCATGACTCTTGCTTTTAGCACATAAAAGACATAAAGTGCATTTAGAACCCAATGTGTCTGGCTTATAAAGTATAATCACAGATCTTTTATTTTACAGATTAGGAAACTAAAGTCAGAGATTACAATTATGTCCCCACATTCAAGAAGTGGAAAGTCACATAGCCAGGCCTCTTTCCACTAAACCACATGGCATACCCAGGAAAAACTAAATGACACATTACTTATTTGGTTTCTCAAACAAAAGTAGATTCACATGGTACAACCACTTGAAAAACCGTTTGGCAATTCTTTTAAAAATTAAACATATACCTAACATGTAATTCAAATGTTTCATTCCCAGTTGAGCCAAAAGAAATGAAAGTATGTGTCTATGTATCTGTACAGACATGTACACAAATGTCCATAGCACCTTACTTGTAACAGGCAAAACCTGCGCAGTTCACTGTATGTTAACAAAGCAATTTAAATAAAAATTCATGCACATACTTGATATTCGTTAGTATTTCTTTCTCAACTGTTTTTCGACTAAGTAGAAAGCCACTCTTCACTTTTACTCGATAGCAGATGTTATGAAAACTTAACACAGCTCCTTCAGCAAATGACTTCAGGTCATTGGAGGTCATCCTGTAGAGGCCACTGGTGTTTCTTTGTGACATTGTGATAAAAACTTGGTCATTACTGGAAGACATCTGGAGAGTTTCTGTGTTTCTGCAGAGGAAAAGCAACAGTAAGTTGATAGTCCCGATAAATCAGATTGTAAACACTAGGTAACAATACACTTAAAAAACAAGTCCATTTTGGTACAAACTTCCAGTTATAAAATAAACAAGTCCTGGGGATATAATGTACAGCATGATTACTAAAGCTAACAACACAGTATTATTATATATTTGAAAGTTGCTAAGAGTAGATATTTAATGTTCTCATCATGAGGGGGAAAAAAAAAAAACTTTAACTGTGTGTTGATGGATGTTAACCAGGCTTATTGTGGTGATCATTTCACAATATATGCAAATATTAAATCACTATGTTGTGTACCTGAAATTAATGTTGTCAATTATACCTCAATTGAAAATAGTAAAGAGGAGAGATCTAAATTTAAAAAAAAAAAATCTAAAATACCTCATTAGTCATTTTTATATTGATCACATGTTTAAGTAAAAATATTTTGGATACATTAAATAAGATACATTATTAACATTAAAAAAACATCAATTTTAAACTGCACTATAATAAATAACTCCATTTGCGATGAACAGCCCATATCCCTGTGATAAGTACAACTTTGAAATGCATATTAGGGAGGGAGATAAAATTCAAAATATATAACTCCAATTAGACGTCAATTAAATATCTAATAAGTAAATAGGAAGAGTTTGAAAATTACTCAAAACTCACGAAACAGAAAACAGATGAGTAGGAGTTAAACCTGGCGAGCGTGAAAAGCATATTATACTATGATCCAAGATCAGGGACAGACTACATGGTCACCATCACCCGGTTTTTGGTTTTGGTTATTTTCTTTTAATTTTGGATTGATGACATAGTTGTTACAAAAGGGAGCTTAGCCAGGCAGTCAGGAACAAGAGAAACTTCTCTGAATGTATAGCTCCAGGCTTATATCACTGATTGTTATTCTCCTTCAATCAGCTAAGAAGATAAACTCCAAAATTATTTGGTATGAAACAATCATTTCCTTAATGGGTGAACATATTTAAATTCCAGGAAGATTTAGAATTAAATATAAAAATAATTCAGAAAAATCAAACCAATAGTTAAGCAGTTAAACAATTTAAAAGAAAAATTTAGTATTAAGGTTACCAGAGGGGAAGAGGGAGCAAGGGAGGTAAAAAAGTGTAAAGGGGGTCAAATATATGATGACGGAAGGAGACTTGAATTTGGGTCGTGAACCCACAATGCAATATACAGATGATGAACTACAGAATTATTAACTTGAAACACACATAATCTTATTAACCAGTGTCACCCCAACAAATTTCATACAATTTAAAAAATTTTTAACTAAGTATTAAATTAATAAATGAAGTTTAAAACGTTTCATTAAGGCAGTTACAAAAACTACCTATAAAAGATTTAATTAGAGTAGGAAATTAAAGTGCACTTAACAGCATGTGAATAGGTTTGAAATGTGAAATTTAAGAAATCTAGTTTTAATTTTTAAAAATCAAAGTAATTTATGAAGAACTTTCTCTCTGGCTATGATGGAGCAGCTGTTCCAAACCAATCATCCTCTAAGAACAGCTACAATAGTAGACAAAATATAAGAAGCAACAGTTTGAAGAGTTCTCTCTGATGAGCGCAACAAAAGCACCCAGGACTTAAGGAGCCAAAATCCTGGAAAGGAGGAGACAGCAGAGAGGGAAACCCAGCATTCTGTGCCCTTTCCTATCCAGGCAAATTGCACACACCGGGGACAAAACTCAGAAAGAACACAGGCAGAAAGAAGCTGCTAGAGAATAAAAACAGCTGAGGAAATATTTCAGCAGTCTCTCAGGGCAAGGGAGAGAAAATTTGAAGTTGCAAGCCTACCAAAGAGGAGGGGCCCTAGAAAGCCAAGCTTCTGAGATCCCAGAAGGGCTATGTATGCCCTGGCAATATGGGCAGCCCAGAAACAGACCAGCCTCTACTGAATCAGAGTGATCCACTTATACTTTATCTACTAGGAGCTAAATCCACTCTCAAAAAATATATGTAATCATCCAAATTTTAAATCAACATTACCACGCATTTCAGAAAATAGGACCTAATGTTCCAAAAACAAGATAAGAGAAATAGACCTATAGGTGATACAGACTGGAGTCATCAGACATTAACATTGAAATAACTGCTTAATATATTTAAGAAAGGAAATGAAAAGGTAAACTATTACCAAAAAACCAGAATCTATATTTAAAAAAAACACAATAGATAAGTTTAAACAGCAGTTTAGATGCAGAATAGTGATAGACTGGTATGTAGAAAACATCCAGATTGAAGCATGGATGAAAATTATCACTATAAAAAAAAAAAAAATCCGGACTGGAAAGGATGAATACTACATTTTAAAAAGCCCAAAAAACATATGGGATGTGATGCTAAAGGTTTGGCATACGTGTAACTGAAGACCTAGAAAACGGGAATGGGGAGGGTGGGAACGGAGCAGAATCAATATTTGAAAAAATACTGGCCAAGCAATTTCCAAAACTGATGAAGGTATCATGCCACAGACTGAAGAAGTTCTAGAAACACCAAAGCAGGCTAAATACAAGAAAACTACACCTGGCCATATCATAGTAAAACTGCCAAGAATCAAAGTAATCTCTAAGTAATTGTTCCTATAACCAAAACCTGCCCTATTGCTATCACATGTACAACACTCTATTCAATATTGGAACTATTGGAAATTTTGGAAACTGGAAGAGTAGGAAACCACTTAAAGATTAGCACCCAGGAAATTAAAGGTAAATAGCTTGCTTTTAATCTGGCCACACAATGAATGGTAATAACTATCCAAAACCCTATTCTCTTACAGCAGTCACAGAGAAGGCACAAGTAATCCCTGCACCTTACATCCTGACTTTATAAACTTCTTAAGCCATCGCATTAAGTCAAAATTTGCCAGTTTGAAAATCAACGTTCGCTTCTCCTGCTGCCATGTCCATTTCATGCTCAGCCACTGCGGACTCACAACACTCATTATGAGAATCCAATAACATCCTGCATGAAATGTAAACAGGCCATTGGCTTATGATGAAATTGGTAAGAGATTTTTGTGAGATTTTCTGCTTACGAAAGGCACCAACTGGAACTCAAGTGCCCCAGAAAGGTCATCCATGCCCATACAAGACACAGGCCTCAAACTTACAGTAAATACAATACACTTTTAGAAGTGGCTGCAAACAAAGAGTCTGCCTTCACGGGGACAGGATTTGTTGTGTAATTCACATGGCTGCTTGGTTTCTCACTAGGACCCCAACAATCTCCCTCAGACACAGCAGGGCCTCCGCAATTCACGAGTTACGCCTCAAATGACCAGATGGTACAACCGAGGCACACCGTCCAGCTGAAGCGCATTCTACCAACAAACAAACTAAAAATGTCTAACCCAATACGGAACAAAGCGTAACTCTAAGCTGAAAGACAAAAATACATAATAATAATTACAATATACAAGGAACACAACACCCCGGCCCCATATTAGCCCCCAAGTCCTGGACCTCTAATTAATACAGCAATATTGGTCACACATTAGATGAGTCACTAAAAGCAACTGCCTCCACGTAAACATGAATCTTTCCCTATGGGCAGAAGCTTTCTGGGCATATGTGTTGCGCTCTTCTCTGTACATGAAATAACCTAACTCACATAACAAAAATCAGCTTCCCACCTTGCTGCCGCTTCCCTGCTTCCAGGGCACCTGCTGGTCCTACTTGGCTTTTTACCACCTTCCGTGTCCTACACCCACGATAAAGACTTTACGTCCTTACATAAGAGAGGCATCCCCATGCTTCACAACTCACCGGAACCAGCCTGCTGTTACCTGGCCTGATTATATCCCTCAGGCAGCTGGGAAAGGCCTTCAGACAGGATCAAGGGGCTTGCAGTTAATGAGATTTTTTGCCCTTTTCCCAGATATGCCTTTTCTGGTGGTCTATCTATGTCACCTTTCCTCTCTGCTTGTTACTTTCTAACTAGTGAGGCCACATTTTTTACTTTTTGACAGTTTGAACCATTTTCTTCCATAGATGGTGCTATACTTATATCTGTTAAAAAATGATAACCTGCATTTAAAATGCCATTTTCCTCTATTGTACTTTTTACCATACTCTAAATGATAGTCTATTGTGCATGGAGTGCATTATACCATGAAAAGTGCACACAGGTAAGAAAAGTACACAGGTCGATTCTAAAGTCCTCAGCCAGACACCTGCCCACAGTGGAACTATTACACAGGCTGGTAGAAGCCCAGGCCTTCCTCTTCCATGGTTTTCCGAGTGATGATACTAGGAAATGGACAGTTGCATGCCCTCTGCCTCTAAGCCAAAAGGACATGTTCCATAAGCACACGTGATCTTCAACTGAGGCTAAGACAAAGAGATTACAATCCTGACAAGGAGATAGGGTTCTCAGGTGATTGCTATAAACATGATGGCACAAAAATATAAGAGGATACTATTAAATACTGTCGGGGAAAAATGTCAAAATCTAACTTCCATAAATTAATCCTTGCATTTAAAAAGTCCTGTATCAATTACTGGGTTTTCACGTTGCCTCTGATTTGACAGATCCGCCCTGAAGCATCCAGGGTGGACACTGTATTCAAGTCCAAAGACTGCTCAGTAACAGGGAGTTGGAGTCAGACCACTGACGTCTTCAGGCCAAAGGAGCAATCTGAGTGTGGCACTCTCGGCCCCCACAACACTGCAGCATGGTGATCTGGGGACCGTGGTACTGAGGACGAGGTCAGTCACACAGAGGAAGAGACCCCATCATAAGTTTGAACAATCAGTGAGAAGACCCTGAGGCCTTTTCAGCAGGAAACTCCCATGATCCTATTATAATTATGTTTTCAGAAGACCACTCTGGCGTTGTGTGCCAAGTGTGGAAGCAGGGGCCAGTCAGAAGGCTGTTATGGAAAACCAGGTGAGACATTCTTGGACAAGGAGGCTTAGGTAATGACAGAGGGGACGCCGGAAGGTCAAGGTCTCAGCTCCCACCTGCTAAGTTTTAGATGTCTCTAGACTCCTGGATGACAAATCCCCATTTCTTGGGATCTTTATGATGCAATAATGTATTGCTCTTCAGTTTTAAATAAATGCTACAGACCCCCACATTCACTTGAGCATCCAAGTGTGAACTGTTTTCAAAGGGCATGGATGGATTTACATTCACATACAATTTTGAAGTTTAGAATCTTGGTGGTTGCAAATAATTTCAAATCCATATAAATGTCCTTGGCGTCCTCACTCGAATGATCTTGCCCTCCCCACTATCACAGCCATGGGGGTTCCCACTTGGCATTGTAAATAAAGACCGTCTCTTCTTACCCACCTACCCTTCCTTTCTTTCCCATCTTTCATCCATCTCCTCTCTTTCCAGACCACTCCCTCTATTTATCAGAGGCCAATTCTCCTAGGCCTTCCTCTATTGCTACCTAAGGTTAACTCTCTACTTATGCATTGCTTCTCATTCCCTCTTGCCTACTCAAGGACATCTCTCCACTAATTTCCACCAACTCTCACTTTTTCTAGCCTGCATCAATTTTTCCTTCTCTATTTGTCACAAAAACGCTGTAATTTCTTCTCTCTATTCCCCCTCCTGTTCTCTTATTAAGATGGTATATAACCCTCAAAATTTAACTACCCCTTTGAGTCACACTTTGCTTCTTAAAGAAAAATCTTCCAGTCCCTGTCTATAGCCTTCACATTCCTCTCCCTCCCATTCCTTCTTGAACCCACTCCAATCAGGTTTCACCCCACCCCACATCAAAGCTACTCTTGACAAAATTAGGTGACTGCCAAAGTGACATATCCAATGAACAATTTTTAAATTAAAATATAATTCACAGACCATAAAACCCACTCTTTTAATGTGCGGTCACTTAAGTGGTTTTTCCTATATTAATGATCAATTCTTAGTCCTCTTCTGAGGTGTGGGGACAGCGTCCCAGAGAGCAGTTTCCAGTCTCTCGGCCTCACGTGGAAAGGTGCTGGCTCGGGTAGTAGATGGCCGTCAGCTGTGGCTAACTGAACATCAGCTGTAACCAGTTTGCCAATTAGCCACTGATATAACTGCAGCAGCTGCGTTGGTTGGTCAGTGGGTCGGCTGGCAGCAGAGAAGCGGACAGCAGGTCGAAGGTCGTGTGGCTCCAGCCTCCAGTGAGACTATAGTGGTATGACTCCCCTACCTATGGCTCCGTGGGTGTTCCTTTTTGGCCTAGCCATATCCTGCATTCTTATGTGGGGAGTGGGACCAGAGACCCGCAGGCCGCCTCGCATGACAAATGGCGGAGTGAGCAGGGTCCCCCGCACGACAGAGGCAAATGACCAGTAACACTGACAAGAGTTGAATATTCCCTCCCTGGAAATGCTTCATTCACTTTGATTAAGGACAAGATCAGGAAGCTCTGCTTGGAACATGTGCTTTTTAGACATCCAAGCTGAGATGAAGCACAGGTTTGGATGTTCTCCAGTTCATAGGAGAGGTCCTAGAGACACCCACGGATTGTGTTAAGGCCCTGAAACCGGACACAGTCAGAAGGGGAGTGACTGTTGAATACACCACTGTGGCAGAACAGTTATATTCAGCTGAAGGCATCCGACTTCCTGAAATCACTTATCTGCCTAAAAGCAGGCCTCCCAAAAGAACATAATTGTCCTAAGTGTCATGCAGGGTGTCATGTGGGGGTCTCAGCTCCTGCTCCCCGCCTAAGAATGCAGGATATGGTGAGGCCAAAAAGGAACACCCATGGAACCATAGATAGGAGAGTCATACCACTATATTCTCGCTGGCGGCTGGGTTGGAGACACAGGAAGCTGGAGCCACACTATCCGCAACCTGCCATACACTTCTCTCTGACAACCAACCTCACTGCAATCCGCTCTTGCTAGCTCAGCCACCATCTTCTTGCCAGCCCCCATTTTCTGCTAGCATAGCCATGGCAGTTATATTAGTGGCCAATGGCTCACTGGTTACAGCTGACGGCAAACTAGTCACAGCTGATGGCCATCCAATCACAGTTGATGGCCATTTACTACCTGAGCCAGCACTCAGGAAACCGCACTCCTGGCTCTGTCCCCACAATAAGTCACCCCAAAAGCAACCAGGCAAGACTGACTCTTACCACCTGAGACAGAGAAGTCGTAACCATACAGTCGTAACCACAACAGACAAGTCTCAAGACTATTGTATTTCTCATCTATTCTCTTAATGGCTCATTTATCTTGTTAAAACACCATTTCTTTTCTCATAAGTGGCCTTCATCCTCTCCTTCTTATTAAGATGGTTTTAAGCCCCTAATTCTAAGGCCCCAATGAGTCACATTTTTCTGTGAACTCTCTTCCATGTGATTAAATCTAATCTATCTTTTCTCTTGCTAATCTGTCTTCTTTCAATTTAATTTGCAGTCCCTGGTTGGGAAAGAGTCCCAGAGAGCAGTTTCCAGGCTCTCAGCCTCACCTGGAAAAGTGCTGGCTCCATTATGTAACCCGCACATGCTAGCACTTATGTAACCAGTTGGCCATCAGCTGTAACCTGTTGGTCATCAGCTGTAACCAGTTAGCCATCAGCCACTACTCTGTTTGTTTATATTACTGCCATGGCTACGTTAGTATGCACAGATGCCCTTGCAAATGAGGATACTGCAGATGACAGATACACAGATGTTGCCTCCTGTGCCCCGACTGGCCGCCAT
This sequence comes from Rhinolophus sinicus, assembly GCF_057876585.1. Taxonomy (NCBI): domain Eukaryota; kingdom Metazoa; phylum Chordata; class Mammalia; order Chiroptera; family Rhinolophidae; genus Rhinolophus; species Rhinolophus sinicus. Next base: position 169,704,630 of record NC_142501.1, read on the forward strand.
CAGGGCTGTGATGCGGGAAGATCCCTTGGGGCATTAGCGTATGTTGCTTCCTCCTTCCTACGTCTGGGCCTGCTGCCTTTGAGAATACAGTGATATGAACCCCCTGTCTGTGGTTCCATGATTGTTGTCTCTTTTCCATTGCACTGTATCCAGTATTAACCTGCCCAGGAGGGAGCTGAGCTCCAATGTTACCCGTGTCATTACATTCCCCCAATCATCAACCTAAGAGAGTAGAAGAAAAGTTTTCTCTTCCTACACCAAAGCTAAAGAAAAAAACTCAAGGACTGGGCCTCGAGGTTATGATTCAATTTGAGAAGATTAGGAAGCACAAGCAAGAGGTAATTTGGCAAAAGTTAAAAAATTAACAACTCCCTTTACTTCCACAAGTTACACAACAAATCATTTATAGATGATAATCTGGTTCCTGATATGAAAAAGTCTTTAAATAAGGCCCAAGGAAGTGATTCTTTTATGAGTCGCAGTTCAACATAATTGGAGGTCAGACTGAAAAGTACCTGTGCTTCTTCTTCAACTACACTCAGGGGAAAATAAAGTACCATTGTCCTCTAGACACTGTCAAAATTTATGACAGAGACCTTAACCAAGGCAGCAACCTGGAGGTCCTGGGGAGGAGGCGCTCTTGCACCCTAGGTCTGCCCCCAAAGCCCCACAGGAAGAACTCTGTGGTTACAACAGAGCTCTTTGGTCCTAACAGCCCTTCCCCTCAACCTCTTCTTCCCTCTAAACTAGAACTTCCTCCCTCTTTCTCTTCTTGCATGTGGCTCACCATGGCTGCATAGAACCGATTGCAATCCTGTATTTTTCCTGAATAAATCCTTTTCCTGTCAGAATACCTAGTTGACAGAACATATGGAAACTCAGCATTTGAAACATAGTTAGTAACTCTGTACTGTTATTTAATTTCAATTCTCTTTAATTGAAGTACTAACGTGTGGCTAGTGGTTAACATATTGATCCATGCAGATCCAGACAATTTTTTTAAATCTATTTCCACAATCCTAGACTATTTTATAACCAATTTTATAACCCCATAAAAGACACACAACCTTGTGTGAGCAACAACATAAAGGAAACCACTTCAAAATGGAACTGAAGCTGCCATCCCAAAGGAACTACCTTACATGTTGGATTTCTCAAACCTTTGGAATACCAAAACTGTGAAAACTAACCTTTTGCACTGGGCCTAAACCTGCATTGTGTGGTTGGAAAAGAAGAGGGTTCTATGGAAAGTAACCTCACAGGTTTATGTGAAGGTAAATTCCTAACTGGGCCGATCATGGTGGGTAGTCAAGCCCCAGGCTTATAACTTCTACAGTGAAAGGTTTTAAGCCAGCGCTGTCCGTTGTTCTTGTGCATCTAGGTTAACACAGCATTGAAACAACAGAAATGATACCCCTCCAACGGGGTATTCACCCTCAAGAGAGCACAGAATCCTAACTATCCCGTAATCCAATCCCCGCCTTGCTTTCTCCAATCTTCCTTACATCCCCTCCTTAATTTCAAACACATAAAAGCTGCATAACTGTTATTCTCCAGAGCATTTGAGATCTTGCTTCCTGGCATATTGTCATCAAGTTGGCTCAAATAAACTCATAAAATTCTCTACAGGTTTGGACATTTTTTACGTCAACATCTGTATCCCAAACAACTGTATGCAAAGCTAACGGGAAAGCGGACATGAAAGCCTCCTTCGGGAAACTGCGCTGGTACCTTACTTACAGGGTTCCCAGAGCCTTATCAGGTCGACCTATGCATTTAGCTTACTCTGATTTTAACATCCAATGAATTAAAGGGGACAAAGAAATTAAACACCATAATTTACAAACAGGCAATTACGTATACTAGAAAAGACACTTTCAGAAGGGGTCTGTACAACCACGATGGAAAGGACCATATCAGCTACACTTAACTAATCTGTGTGCAGGAACAGAGGATTTGAAATTATTAATTACCAGGAAAGGAGCATACAGCATCCATTGTGGACAGCTAACCCAAGATTCTGGACCAGGCCTGTGTAATCTACACCTTCATTTTTCATTTTTTCCTTACTTCAGTTCCTTCCCATCTCACAATTAATATGAGAAGTCAAGCACTCGCTATAATAATTCCTGTTTCCTTTTCCCCCTTAATTTCTACCTGGAAAGATAACTTGGCACTGGATGTCACCTTTAAACCTACTTCATAGGTCAAAATGCCACTGGTTGTACACATAGTCAATGCCTGGAGATGTCAACCCTGGCGAAGATTGGGAAAAATACTTTTTCCTTGGGCAGGTGTTGCAATGAATGAATGAATACATAATTACAAACTTATCAAAAACCTTTGGGGAATTTAGGGGAGTTCCTACCAAAGCAATAGTCAGCCAGAAAATCTTTAAATTCCCTTGTGCAAGTTGTACGAGGTAATAGAATTGCTCTTGACCATATCCTAGCTGCACAACTAGGGTTTGCTCTGTTAATACTTCCTTTTTCACTTGGCATAAAACACCTCTTATGAAGTACAGATGAAACTAGATAAAATCTGGGTACAAGGAAAAGGTTAAATACAGTGTGCACTGATTCCTCATGGTTCTTCGATATCTTCAATTAGTTGTCCTGAGGTACTGCCTCCTGGTTCAGATTTATTCTCCAAATAGGCTTAAGATTTTGTTTGTTATTATAGGAATTTTTGCTGTTATAATGAAATTGTTTTGGATAATGGTTGTTCAGCATTTTGAGATGATCACTAGGGCCTATGAGATTTCATATGAGAAACCTCAAGAAACTACGCAAGATGTTTGCCCCAAAGGAACATGACATAAAGCCTTCCTCTGTTCTGGTGCCCATGTTGCTCAAATGTGGCGTAAGGCTCCTAAGAACACTATTTTCCCTTCTTCATGGGAAATGACATACCGGGAACAACCCTTTCCAGTAATGAAGAACAAACAATCCTTCTAATAAATAATCCATGTTGTTTTCTAATGATTGATCAGCAATGCTTTTAAGGAAATATCATCAAAAGGGGAAAATAATATAAACGGAGCCACTTCAAAATGGAGTACAAGCTGCCATCCCAGGGGAACTGCCTTGTAGTTCTTACTCCTCAAACCCTCTATATGTTAAAACTGAGCAAAATGACCTTGGGACTGAGCCTAAGGCAGCATTGTATCCCAAACAACTGTTTGCAAGACCAACTGACTACAGAAAGTAGACATCATGACTACTGGACTAAGAATTAAAGACATTCTTTAGGATTAGCGTCATTATATCAGCTTATCTGAACCTACAGAAATTCCTTAGCTTACCGTGTTTCCCCAAAAATAAAACCCAGTTAAGATCGTCAGCCAGATGAACACATTTAGTACGTTATGACGATGTTCCAGAAGATGACATGACTGTATTTGAATAATTGTATATTGTTGTACATGAAAAAATAAGACACCCCCTGAATATAATTTGGAACTTGTTTCAAAAAATATAAGACCCAGTCTTATTTTTGGAAAAACATGGTATTAACACCCATAGAAACACCTTCCTTCTAGTCATATAATTATTCCCCTTCCCTTTCTCAAAAATACCTTTTGCCTTTACCTCCTAATCAGACACTATTTGTTTCTGCCTAAATCACTTCTTCCACAATAGCTATTCTTTTTTTTTTAAGGTAGTTCTATTTTTAATTTTTTTTATTAGTTTCAGGTGTACAAAACAATGTAATAGACATTTACACCCCTCCCAAAGTGATAACCTCCCTTCCCCCAATCTACTACCCCTATGACATCGTATATAGCTGTTACAATATTGTATGTAGCTGTTACGATTTCATTGACTCTATTCCCTATGCTGTACTCCACAATAGCTATCTTTTCAATCTCAAATAAATGTGTTTTGCCTCTCACTTTCACCTTTTATTTTTAGGATAACAGCACATCTCAAAGATATGTGACCTAGGCATAGCTTCCCTTCACAGATGTTCAGCCATTAATCAGGAAATAGTTTGAGTTAACAAGCTAAACAAACAAACAAAAAACCTGTTTTCTTATATAGGGCCTAATAAATAAAAATTAAAAATTCCTATCTTCATTCTGTTTGTTTTGTAAGCATTTATGGGTCATCTTTTGAGAAAAACTGGGAACTTTTACAAACACTAAAACTTGGCCAATTTCATTTCTTTCCCATAAGACACTAAACCCAAATTGGCAGCTACAGTCGGGTCTTCTATAGTGTTTGAAATTTAAGGCATTACTCCTCTTTGTAGAGATGCATTGACTACGTCACAAATCTAATAAACTTTAAAAAGCTCAAATTTACTCCAATAGCACAGAGAGAAAGCATAGATACTGGTTTCTGACAGCATTCTCCAAAAAAGGAACCAGAGTGTCTTGGAGAACAGGGTTGATCTTGGTTGATTACAGGGTTATGGCAAGGAAAATGCAAAATGAGCCTGGAGCATTTTGTGATACCAGAGAGTAAGGAAGGGCTTTAAAAGGGGGGGGTGAGGGGAGAGGAATGGTGGAATGTCTAAGGGCATAGGGACCAACCTGAAAGAGATCCCAGTGGCCAAGGCTGGAATGACTTGAGCCACCAATTAAATAAGGACAGTATTACATTATGATCTACTTAATAAAATAAATATCCATTACTGTGTACTGATACCAACAGTTGAATAAATAAATGAGGGAGAATGGACAGCTCTTCTTTACACAAGAATTCTACTTAGTAAACATAGGAGGAATAGGAAAAAAAACATATTAATTACCATTAGAACAACAGAGTACAATATACAAAGTTCCACCAATGGGTGCTAAAATTAGTGAATAAAAGTTTAAGGAGAAACAGAATATTTACATAATCTAAATTTACATTTACGGTTAAGTAGAAACAGGATATCTGCATAGTCCAAGTTTCTCTCCCAAGATATCCACTAATTACAAAAGGGAAAATGATAACTTTCCACTAGGAACTCAGCAAACAGCACTTAAACCAAGTTTAACCTCAGTAATAAGACATCATAAACCCCTGATATACACTGGGATTCCTTCTGACATATTTTCCCCATATGCACAACTTCAATCTTGATGAGAAAACATCATGAACTAATTGAGGGACACTCTTCAAAATAACTGACCAGTACTCATCACGTATATCAATGTCATGAAAAACAACAAAAAGTTGAGGAATTGTCACAGATTGGAGAAAACTAAGGATGTGTAACAGTCAAATGCAACCTCATATCCTAGACCTGACCCTGAAAAAAAATGACAGTGAAATCTAAATAAGTCTATAGTTTAGTTAAACAGTATTATAATATTGTACCAATGTTAATTTATTAGTTTTGATACCTGTACTATAGTTATGCAAAATGTTACAGGAACTCTGTATTATTTTTTTGCAACTTTTCAATAAATCTAAAATTTATTTCAAAATAAAAAATTAACGTGAAAATGCCAATATTTTTCAATGTTTATAATGGAAGCACAATGTCAGATTTAAAATGCCATCATTGTTCTTAAAAACTTCTTCATTAAGATCTACACAACCCAGTCACAGCTATATGTACTGTGGGAGTCCAGAAATAAATAAGCCCAAAATGTGCCTCCGTGGTTTGCAGATTGTTTTCATCTAAAGGCAACTTATCAGCAGGCTCAAGAGAAATTTCTCCTCCCCTTTAACTACCTTGAATTTGAATTAGAGCCCTTGCTCATAAGAGATTTTCAGAGATAACTTCTTTTGACCTATCTATAGGGCAGAGCAAACTTCTCTTTACTAAAATTCTGCTCTGCTTATCGTCCTTCAATGATCTTTTGAAGCCCCAAGGCATCTTATCTCATTCCTAGCTCAGGATGTCTTATATCCCCATGTTCCCCTTCTATCTCTGAACCTCTCTGACTCTGTCATGTATGTGAGGTTCCCATACATATGTATGTTAACTTTGGTTGTTTTTCTCTTGCTATTCTGTCTCATGTCTGTTTGATTATTAGACCAGCAAGAATAACTGTGAGGGTAGAGAAAAATTTGTTCCTCCCCAACAGTATTCTGAAAAGTATTGTTTTATAAAGAATAACACATCAAAAACATATTTTTCTTGTTACTCTGGCATACTTATAATTGGTTGAAATTCAAATGATATGAAGAGTTGTGAGATCCTCCTAAAAACCAAGATTTAGGGCCCATATTATACTGAAAGGGAAGTAAGAGCAGGAAGCTTACGTTTTGTAAACTGTTCTCCAGACGTGTACTAAAATAATGGTAAATATTATTTCCTCCATTTTTGTATTTCCTGCAAGTTTATGCTAAGAACAGGTAGGTATTAGGAACAAGTTATTAAAAGCTATTAAAAGCAAGAGGCACATGTATAAATACATTATCATCAAGATAAAAAAGGCATCATCCATACCAACTACTATCAGTGTAGCAATTAATGCCCCTAGACCTGTGCTACCCCATCAGGCAGCCACTAGCCACGTGTGGCTATTGAGCACTTGCGATGTGAACAGTCTGATTAAGATGTGCTGTACGTGTGGACACATCAGATTTTGGAGACTTAGTATGAGTAAAAGAAGGAAAACTATCTCATTAATAATTTTATATTGATTGCATATTGAAATTATAATACCTTTAATATATTGTTTATATAGAAAGAGAGATATATACAGGTAGTGTTTCAAAGTTTCCAAACAATACTAAGCTATTTGGTCTCTTCTGAGCCTCACAAGTAGGACTGAGTCATTCCATTGTACAGAGAGGCTATGAGCTAGTATTGACAGGCCAGGAACACATCCTAGGACTTGAGACTTTTCCTGGGTGATGACTCCACTGGCTGAACACTTGCACAATAAGATTGCTTGAACAGTATTTATTAGTCATAGGATAATATCGGGAATGGCTTTTGCATTCCCAGTGGAGGGTCAGATAAGAACAGTAAATGTTCTCAGCACACACTCCGTACCACAATTCTGACACTTTCAATTGACCCACACTTTACTTCTGGGCACCATCAATAAAATACAGATCCCTTCCATCCAAACTTATGTTCTCTGGTCCCATGTAGAAATTATGATACGGAGAGATGACTTCATCCAAGGCAGAAAATGAAGGAATGACAGAGTTTATTAGACCCAGGTTAGTCTGGGCCTCTCTACTCCCTGTCAGCTCATACATTCTGTTCTTGTCCCTTCATGCCTTCACAATGAGCTGCTGTATGAACATGAGAAGAAAAATGCAAACACATTAGCAGACTAGATTTAAAAAAAAAGAAAAGTACGAAAGGTACAATGAACTTTACTCTCGTGCAATCTGGTCTTTTTGGCCCAGCTGTGAGTGACGAAAATGCCTCCTTGGAAGGCTTAGTGTGAGCATAAAGTGAGAATGGATATAAAAACTACCTGCATGTGGTAAGCTCTCAGCCAATCCCCACAGCGCACCTCCCCTGCTTAATGGCCACTTCCTTTTATTTTTCTAAGGATGTACTGACTGAACTTGTATTAGGGCACTCCAAACTAATATGGGCTGGTTAAGGAAAAAGGATAAGATGGACGTTTTCCCTTTGCTTTTTAAGTATTCTATTATACCTCTACTTTCTATCCCTTTTCTCCCTGACCCCTGGGGTCAGAGTAAGGCCAGGGGCTGGCTGTGTAGGACAGGAAGCAAGGAGAGCAGACCTCCTGTGTAAGGGTATCCAGAGTCTGGGTTCCTCTCAGGCAGGCCTTCCTCTTTCCTTGCAAGACACTCACATCAAGTGGCTTCAGAGGGAGTTCGTAGGGCTTGCTGCTTTCTATAGAGACTTCCATTTCTTTTACCCTTCCAGATAACGAAGAACATCATACCAGTGATATGACAGCCACCTAATGCTACCGAGGCCTAAGAACTAGCCCAAAGGGATTGAGCTAGTGATCACCAAAGTGCACAAACCCTGTTCAACAGGGTTTCTAACCTTGCTAAGATTTTATTCTACCCTTCTTGCCAAAAACAACACTTCTTCACTGAAATGAAGATGGGAGCAGTAGTTTGCTTTACACACACTGATCTGCCCCCCTCTCTGGCCCCCCCGTTTAATCAGTACACTATTCACTTTCAAAGCTACAATTCTCTGAATATTTTATTTGTCTCTATAAGCAACGTATGGGGCTCAAAAATGAGATATCCACTTCCTAGCAGTCTCCCAGTGCAGTAGAATACCTGATTCCAAAAATTATGGGGTGAGCGGAATTATCATGAGAAGGGGGGCTGAGTGCCAGCTTCTATCCAAAACTCTCAACAGAGAGAAAGACAGTATTTTGAAGAATATGCTAGAAAATCTAGATTTATCCCCAAAGAAGGCCCAAACAATTACAAAGCAGCATGTGTGACCATGGGGTCTTAGCATCCAACCACCGTTTTCCATAACACTTAAGAGAAAGGAAAATTAAAACTACAGCAAGCAATCCTAGGAAACGCACCATCGCATGTACTATCTATCAGATGGGCACACAAGATGCTCTCCCCCTGCCATGGTTCAGTCTCCTCTACATCCTTCTGGGACACAAGACATTTCCCTCAGAAGTAAATGCCAGGAAAGCCTCTCTAAGGAGCTGGTATGTTTCCCCCCTTTATCCTCATTGAATTATGCTTCATGCCTCTAGGATGCAACTTGATATAGGGTTCTACAGTCTGTCCACGTCCCTTCTAATGTGCTCCCGGACAGTAACTCTACTCTTGCTTGTATTTTATTTTCCATTTGTAACACTTACGTTCGCTTCAACTACTTCATGGATGCTTAATAAAATAAAGGCAGAAATAGATTTTGGGTGTAAGTGTATTTTAATACCATCTTGAAGTAAAAGAATGTTTTACTTCAGCTCTTGCTGAATGCCCACGTTCTGAAACAAAGATGACCCATAAACATTTCTTACTATGAATGTACTTTATTTCTGAAAGTGGGATGAACTTTTATATGTCTACAATTAGGCAAGAAAATAACACTAGGCAAGATTACAGGAATTCTGTTTTTTAACTACTAGATCTGCAATCTAACTTTTTTGATCTTTTATTTTTCTGTTTTGTTCTAACGTCTTCAGTATTATTTTTAATCAGGATTGTAATAAGCCAGTTAATTTTTTGCAGTTAGTATTTAAACTATCCACAGAAAAATACAAAAGGGAGCTCATAACACTTCAGCAAACCATCCAAAGTTGTGGACAAATTTTACATCCTGAGGATAAGAAAAAGATAGAATAAATATATTGATTAATGTCTTTTAAAGTACTAATATTAACAAACTTTTCTCCCACCTTGCAGTAACTTCCATGCTCAGTAAGTTTTCATCTATCTAATATCAACCCTAGTTTCACACATTTGGAGAAAAGCTAGATTTTAACCAACGGACCTTTAACACACACTATCACACACAGAAACCGTTGCACCAACGCATCGTTTTCTGAAAAAGCAGTCTGAATTTTCAGTTTGCATTTCATATTCACTTTCCAATGAAACTGGGAGACACTAATTAAACCCTACTCATCTCAACTGAACAGTTTTCTATGTTCTACCAAATGTACACGTAATACCCACCAACTTTTCAAGCGACACACATTCCAAAGGGCATTTACTCACTCAGTTCTTCAAGGGCTGGGATCTCAGGGTCCGTGCGCTGAGAGGCAGAGCACTAATAATCATTTATATAAACGCTGAGATGAGTCCGCCAGACCTTCTGAACATTCCCTAAGCAGCTCCTACTTCACAATGACATCAAGCACCTGTACTGTTGCTTTCTAAATCGTGAAGCTTTTCCAGAATCTTCCCGGTTCCTTTCCAGGTTGCCTCCTGCCTGCGTCTCGACGGTCTAGGACTTCCTCTCTCCTCCTTCGAGCTCAGGACTCGGTCTGTAACTGACTTAGGACACTGCCCGCGCGCGGCAAAGCCGGCCCCAGGGCGACCTTCCTGGATCGTCACCCACAGCCCGCAGGGCAGCCCTCCTCGCGGGCCCAGGTCTTACAAGCGCAGCGAACAGCCTGGGAAGGCGCCAGTCCAGGGTTCCAGTCACGGTCTGGAACCGCGGATTGCAAGTGGGAGCAGCTGGCGGCGAGCCGGGGCGGCGAGGAGGCGATCACAGGCACCGCGGACTCGAGCTTCACGGCGCACACCTCCGGCTGCAGGCGGCGAGAGCGCAAGGTGAAGGCCCCTCCCCTACGCTCAGGCTCTCTGGGGGTCGGAGCCCGCCTGAGTGCAAAAGGCGTGGTACCGCCTGCAGGGTTGAGATAATCGCCAGGGCGGAGCCCGCGCCCCTAGGAGCGCAGGTACCGCCACCCACCCGCCAGCCCAGGTCAGGGACAAGACTATCCCGGAGCACGCAAGGACAACCCCAAAACTCCTTTCTCCAGGGCACTTCCGAAACGGACAGTTAGCGATTAGCCCTGGTAGGATGCTACCCCTACTGATCAATACTTAATGAATTTGGTCACTAACGGTGCGATGTGCCCCTAAGCACGGAGGGACGCTGACGCCTCGACCTTTTTCAATTTCGAACGTTGCCCACTGAAAGCAAGTAGGCAGTCTCTACTGAATGAACTTCTGAGAAATTAGGTTCCTGTGCCCCAGGGCCATTAAAATCAGGAACTAATTCAACAGGGAGGCGAGAGGAGTGGCAAGAATACTTTTTAAGTGAAAATATTACTGGAAACAGTTAAAAGTATTTTTTTCTCACTCCTGTAGTAAACACTTTTTTGCAAGACACTGATCGTGCGGAAAAGCTGGAAAGTGATTGTGCAGATTCAGGAAAAGGGTTGGTTATCAGGCTTTATGAGTGTGTATGGCTATGCCAAAATTCACCTGCTGCATCTACTCTCAGAAATTAGTACTTGCATCTATCTAGTTTCTGGTTTTCATTTACAAACAAAAATCATATTACCAGTTAAATTGTGTAAAGCAACACTAGGAATTACTGTTAATTCTTCACCCCATACCAAAAATAATACTTATCCAGGAGGCCTAGGTAAGAAAATGGATTACACATAATTTTCTAGAATATTAAAAATACTGTACTTTCTATAATTTTAAGTCTGCATTATGGCATGATAACAAAATTGTATCCTAAAGCTCATCACTTTTGTAGGTGATGGTAGTTTTTAGACTTGCTTTTGTAAATACTAGTGGACATAAAGCATCAAAGACTATTTACATAGTCAAGCTAAAAGCAATGTTTAGCTCTTAAGAAATCCTAATTATGTGAAAAAATGGTTGTTGTTTAACTGATGCTAATTTTGCTATGTGTTTATAACTTAAATGCTATATAGATAGATAGATACAGATATATAGATAGATATGTATATATTCTCTATTAATATAAAGAACCAAAGTTTGTCCACTATTTTGTAAAAATTAAACTGCAAAAGTCTGAATGAAAAAACAAATAACATACTGTATTCTTTTAAAGGACTTTAAAAGTATATATCTATGATGTGCCCAAACGCTTGGGTGAAATTTGGGTTGGGGGGGAATTAAATTTCTGAGTCATTTAAAAAAAACACATACAAATACATTTGTCATTTTAAGCAAAGGTTGGGAAAAATTCTTCAAAGATGGCCTTTAATAACTGTTTGCAAAATTGAAAAACACCCTCTAATGAATAAAACTTTTAAACATGAAAAATTTTCCAACAAACTCTGAAGACAGTTCCAAGAGGGAACTTATAAAAATGGAAAAAAACACATGAAATTGATAAAAAATACATTAAAAAAAAACAAGATAGTAAGTTTACTATATACTATTCTGCAATTATATAAAATAAAAATAAACCAAACTATTTTAGCTGGAAATTGTCTCCGTAATAATGTTATAGTCCTTTTTTATCTTTTTCTTATATTTTCTAAATTTGATATGATATAATGCAGATATGCAACTTTTACATTTGAAAAATGAATTTTGTTTAAAAGTAAAATAAATTGATAAAATATCAGTGTTTGTTTTTACTCAGTAAAATGTACATATAAAGATACATGACAGGAGAGAGAAGTAATCAATGTAATGAATATTGGAAAAAGCTTAACCAATGGTCAAATCCTAATAAACATCAGAAAACTCAAAAAAAAAGACATATGAAAATAATTAGTCATATTCTCATCCAAAATAGAGCTAAAACCATTAAAACAACAAAAAACTTTCTGCCTTCTTTTTAGTCTTTTAAAAATATTTTAGTTTGTGATTTTTTTTTTTATATTGATGTCAGTTTGTTAACTTAAGTTATATTAGAACCTAACCTGACCCTAATACTTTCTCAAGCTAGTCATTGACATCAAATTCTGTTTGACAATGTGGACAAAAAAAAAAAAAAAAAGATGCTCTAATAAATCATAAATTCCTAACTGGGCAGGTCATGGTGGGTAGTCATGCTCCAGGCCGGTAACATCTTTAGTGAAAGGTTTTTAAAGCAATCCCTACCCATTCTTCTTGTGCATCTATGTTAATACACCTTTGAAATACCAGAAGTAACACCCCTTGAAGGCATAACCACCCTCAAGAGAGTACATAATCTTAACTATCCTGTAATCCAATCCCTGCCTTGCTTTCTTCCACCTTCAGGTAACTTTCCTTAAATTCCTTCCTTAATCCAAATCCATAAAAGAAACTGTGAAACTGTCCTTCTCTGGAGCATTTTGAGGTCTTGCTTCCCAGCAGCTGTCGTCAGTTTCGGCTAGAATAAACTCTTTTGAAAGTTCTGTGGACCCTGAGAAAGAAGATACTGAGAAGGGCTCCTGGTGGCTAACTCAGAGCCTGGCAGATATTTCTAAATAGGTATCTCTCATGCAAACAGCACTTCAGAGACAAGCCTGACCCCTCCACTGAACTGCTCGTCTGCATGTGTTCCTACCATCTGTACCAGCCCTTTTAAAGGAGTTCCTGGAATAGTATTTCAACCAATAGGGCTAAGGCTTTTCCCATCCAATCAGAGTTGTGTAGCTATATCCCGCCTACCCAATCAGCATCTTCATCGACCAATCAGAGCGGCTCCATTCTGACCAATTAGGAGAGTGCCTTTTAGACCAAACTGAGGATTTGGAATCCTCATTTGAATGAGGACAGACCATTCAGAGACCAGGGTGGGACTTCTGTATATATAAGTCAGCTCTCTCTCAGGTTTGCAAAGTGCAATTTCCCTTTCCACCAAAGCCTGAATACTGTGTTTCCTCAGCTGGAGCCAGAGCAGAGGTGTCTAGCTAAAGAGGGGCCTGGCCCCAGGGCACCTCACCGCCATGCTGCTTCATAATTGAGCCATAACACTATTGAGCTGTTCCATAGCCATGCTATTCTCACAGATGTACTGTATCACAATTCAGCTGTTTGCACTGAATAAAGAAAGTTTCCCTCTTCACTGCATCCCAAACTGGGGACTAATATTGGCATTGAATTGGCGCCAACCAACATCATTTGACACATCTTTTCAGGTTTGGACATTTCTTCCATCAACAACAAATTCAGATTAAAGCCAGCATTACATAAATGATTTGCTTTGTAAAGAAGTGAGTCACTTTAACTGTAAGTTAGCATTTTATTTGGGGCTAATTATTTTCAAATGCCCCGTTTTCTCTTTTAATGTTTGGTTATTATAGGATACGGGATATTAGGGAGAAAGAAACCTAAAGATGACCTTCCAAAGTGGACTGATTTGCACAGGTCAAAAGTTAGGTGAATGCACAGGTGACTCACAGCTTTTCTTGGACCACAAACCTCCAGCATCCACCTCATGACCTCTCTGCCCAAGATTTATAGAGCCTGGTATTGGGACTCTTACTGAATGTGTTCTCAATCTGGCACTTTTTCTTTTCCATTTAATTAAACTTTTTTTTCTCTCTTATTGCATATCAAACAGGTAAAAAAATCATCTGTAACCCATCAGCCACATACCATCTGCTTTTAGTCTTTTTCTATGCATACATATTTTCTTAAAAAACATAAGTGAGCTTACGAGTGTATACAAAGTACGGAAATGAAGGGCATCCTCTTGAATCAGACAGTCTGTGTCTGAATCCGGGCTCTCCCACAGCCTGCAGATTTGAACTTGAACTGGTTACTTAGTCTTTAAGTGGTTATTGGTAATCAGAGGAAACAATCTCTCAAGGTAGTTACAGAGATTAAATGAGATAATGTCTGTGTAAAGCACTGAACAGAGTCATTATCACTGATTAGTACTCAATAAATGGTAGCTATTATTATTTTATAAACTGCTCTGTTGCAAACATGGTTTCCTGTCATTCAACATCTTGTTATAACTTAATGCTTAATGGCTGCATGGTATTCAATTATTTGTTGTGTACCAAAATTAATTTAACCAATCATCTAATTATTCACAAAACATCGTTGTAACTATTCTCACATCATTGCTCCCATTCATATATATTCCAGAAGGGAAATTGCTGGCACAAAATGTTATGCCCACTTAAAAATTTCTAATATACATAGCCAATTTTCCCACATGAAATTTGTGCCAAATTCAGTCTCCCAACAATTTAAAAGGTTGCTTGTTCTCCTAAATTCTCACAAATACTGGATAGAATAATAAATTTAATTTTTTAAAACTTGATAAATGACAAATGGCAGTGGTTAATTTACACGTCTTTGACTTAGTGAGCAAGAGTTACCTTGTTAAATACCTAATGATGACTTGTGGTTTATTTGTAAATTTTCTATATAAGGCCTTTTCCCATTTCTTTCTATTAATTTTTCAGATGGCAGAACAAGTAAACAGAAAGAGCATGGATCACTGATGATATAATTTATCTACTGGACTATCTCCACCCTAGTTGACATCACTGTCATGTTTTACGTGCCTTGCAATCAAACCACAGAATTATCAAAATTAGCATTTCTTTAAAATCCTAATTGAAAGCTTTGGAGCCATCTAGAGTCCACACCCTTGACACACACACTGGAGATCTAAAATGGCATTAGCAGGGGTAAGTTGTGGCCATGTGCTTTTGTAGGCAGTGTCATGACATAAACAGACAAACAGGGAAGATGTCCTCCAGTGAAGGGAGCAGACAGTCTCATTCATGAAATCACTTAAGCCTCACTTCTAAAAACTTCAAAAATAACTGGGAGGTTTTGTGGGGCTTGAGGTGAGATGGAGGTGGTTATACTCCTCTCCAATAATCACACCCGTGAAGGGCTTGCTTGTACAGTTTTCACAATGGTATCTATCAGTGCTTGATGGAATATCAGCAAAAGTCACAGGCAAAAGATACAAATTCATTTAATGTTGATAAAGGATATGGCTTATTATACAGAATGGTAACCAAAGCAGTCTTCTTTTTAAAGGAACAAATTTCCTGGGTCTGTAACTCCATGAATCAGGTACCCTAATATCAACGCTCCCACAGGGACATGTGACATCCGACTCATAGGATTTTTAATATCCTCCTAGCGTCTGGCAGCTGCCTTGAGCTCTCAGTCTATTTGCCTGCCTGGCCACCAAGTGCAAAAATCTCGTAAGAACCTGTTACCAGCTTTTGGGTTCTTGGGTTCCCCAAGGTAGTAATCAAGAGAAAATTCCAGAAACACTTCCAGACCGATTTTATTAAGCTTATGCTAGAGCACAAGGGAGGCAGCACAGAGGAGAGGAAGGTCCTCAGAACTCTCTCTGGAGCTGGTTCTACTTGGCTGCTTTTATAAAACGAAGGACTTTTTAAAAAGACAAATGGACTCTTAGGGAATTAAATGAAAATAGGAGAGTTTGTGATAATGTTTGTTTATGCAATTACTTATCCAGGTGTGAGTTGTTGGCTGACTTGTAGAAAGAGCAGTCTTTTTGAAAGTAGAGGGCTTTCTTTATAGGTTGTGTTGCCTGGTAATCAAGTTAGCGCCTGTGCTGTGGGGCAAGATGGTGGACTGCTCTTTATCACTACCCCCAGGAAGGTCAAATAGTCGTCAAATCTTGATCAAATGCACATGCAGAATAGTGGTTTCGACATCTGTATGGAAGTAGAGGTTTTGAAGGGAGATAAAATCAGCTGCTTATGCATTTTTGTGTAGGGAGTGATGGGATGGTGGCATTCGTTCACCTCAGCCCAAGTCTCTACACTGTCTCAAATCAAGTATGTTATTTAGTTCTTGGTCCAAGTGGTAAATTGAAGGGTCAGTTTTCTCCTGTCAAGTATAGGTTTCAGGCAGGACTTATTAGGGACTGGGGGGCATTTGGGATACATATATAACATCTGTAGAGGACAGGCTATTCCATGACGTGACCGCTGCTTAAGTGCTGCCAGACCTGTCAGCTAGATAAGGGGCAGAACAGACATTGCTCCCCTTAATTCCCTCACAGACTGTCTGATCGACCCCTTCCTCTACGCCCCACAGTGTGCTGGTTTGTGCTGGTGCCTGGAACAGGCGGTTGCCCTGCCCTAGGCAAGCATGATAGGCATTTCCCCCTTATCAGGAGTGGATCATGCCGCAGTAGTCTAATCCATCCTGCCTTGTTCTACATGCATATAACCCTTTAGCGCCTGTCCCATGGAGTGGAGGATATCCATAGCATCTCACTGTCTCCCACCACGCACTTCACATGTAAGTTCCCCTAATAAACTCTTAATGTAACGAGAATTGTCAGCCTCTTCCTCTGATTTCTCAGCCCCAGGAAATTTTCCCAACAATATCTGTTGTGGGTCCAACTATATTTGTTTCCACTACCATTCCAAGTTAAAGAAAATAAATCACAGTGCAAGACACTGCATACACCATGTTCCTCTGTGGCTCTGTTCACAGCTACCATGGGCCTTTGGCGAACTCGGTGAGAGAAAGGTCAGTCTGTAATGGCTTGAGAGCACTGACAAGTATGTGAAAGAACGGAAACATAACACCAGTATAGACAACTCTTCTCAAAGCTTTCAACTATCAAAAGGTATACCTTAAAGGCTATCTTGGGGTTCACAGAAAATCTTTCTTATTTGATTTAAATTAGACAGGCCAGGATATGTGTGCCTGCCCAGAGGACAAACCATGAAGAAGAAAAAGTGGTTAATTGGTAAAATCAGGTCCCTTAGAATGCAGGGTGGAAATGGAATTCAGAGGAATTAGCATTAGCAAAGGAAAAAAAAATTTTTTAAATTGTGGTATAAGGGAGGGGAATGGAATCAAGATGTGTCCTCATGTAGATAAATGTTTTAATTAGGGAAAATAGAGAAAATTGAAAGAACTGTCTGGCCCATAACCCCACTTTCTGAAGTTGAGGATCAGCTGAGAGTGTGTGTGAATGAGAACATAGGGGATTTGAGAAAATGGTGACTACTGGAATAGACCTGTGTTCATTTCCTATGGCTACAGTAGCAAATTACCACAAATTTAGTGGCTTAAAACAACAAAAATTTATCTTCCATTTCTATTGATGAGGAGTCTGATGGGAGTCTCACGGGACTAACACCAAAGACGTCAGCAGGTCTGGGTTCCTTTCTGGAACCTATTCCAGGTTCTAGAGGCTGCCTGCATTCCTTGGCTTATGGCCCCATTCCTCCAGCTTCCAAGCCAACAACGAAGCATCTCTCTGACCCTGCTTGTTATCACATCACTTTCTCTGACTTTCATCCTCTGCCTCCCTCTTCTACTTTTAAGGACCCTTGTAATTACGTTAGACCCACCAGAGAAAGCAGGATAACCTCCCTATTTTAAAGTCATCTGATTAGCAACCTTCTTTTCATCAACAACCTTAATTCTCCTTTGCCAGGTAATCTAACATTCACATTCTGGATATTAGGACATGGACATCTTTGGGAGGACATTATTCTGCCTACCACAAGGTCCTAAGGAAACAAAAAGGATACTAATGTAGGAACCCACCTGCACTCATATAGTTGATATGAAGATTATTTTCAACTGAAGATATTAGAGATATAACTGATGCAGAAAGAAGCCTTTTTGGAGCTTCCCTTATCTGACTAAAGGCAGGGTCTTCAGAGAGTGAGGCTGCTATAAATCCCATCTCAGGGAGCTTTACCGCCAGGAAGACCACGAACCACTCATACCTGGATAAGAAATTCCGTGAACAAATATCAAATATCAAACAATTATCAAAAACTGCCATACTTCCATTTGTTTCCCTAAAAGTCCATTGGTCTTTTCTAAAAGTACTTTGTTTTGCCAAAGAAGCCCTTTCTCCCCTCTTCCCTCTCTATCAAGTTGGTATATAAACCCCATAACCTCATCTTTTCTCCTTTAATCTGTCTGTTGTCAGTTAACTTTCAGCTCCTCCCCTGCCCAATGGACCTAAATTGATAGAGGAAAAGTTTTTCCTCCCAACACTAATAAGGGACCTAGAGAGATTGCACAGCAACACCAAGGACCCCTAATATTAGATTCTATAAATGTCCTGGCATCAGGGTATGGCTTTCCCATTCACAAAGAAGTAAAGATAGAGAAGGTTAAAAGGTTGAATAAAGCCTAGGATGTGGTTTTGGTGGGTGGGTAAGGTAATAGAAAAATGAGCAAGGAGTGGGTGAAGTGATTCACCATAGGAAAATGAAACTAGGAAGAAACCGGTAAAATGGGAGCCTACAGAGGGGTTAGTTTGAGGCTGAAGAGCTGGAACAGGAGGATAAGGTCACTGAGTAGGAAATTGACATTTAATATTGGCATTCCAGATTTTAACAAGGTCCCAATGTTTAAACATGACAGTAGGATTATGGAAGTAAAAGGGAGGTGGATTTGTCTTCTATTACTGAGTGACAAACTATCAATTTAACATCTTAAAACAGCACTCATTTATTATCTCACAGTTCCGGAGGGTCAGGAATCTACGTAGGCTAGGCTACCGTGTTTCCCCGAAAATAAGACCTAGCTGGACCATCAGCTCTAATGCGTCTTTTGGAGCAAAAATTAATATAAGACCCAGTCTTATTTTAATATAAGACTGGGTCTTATATAATATAATAAATATAATATAATATAATATAATATAATATAATATAATATAATACGCATAATATAATATAATACCAGGTGCTGTAATTTTTGCTCCAAAAGACGCTTTAGAAATGATGGTTCGGCTAGATCTTATTTTCGGGGAAACACGGTAGGTCCTGTTCAGGGTATCACAGGGCCAAATCAGTGTGTCAGCCAGCTGGACTTCTTTATTGACACTCTTATCTGAAGAATTTGCTTCTGAAGTCAAGTTGCTGGCAGAATCTAATCCCTGTTTTAGGACTGAGGTTCCTGTTTCCTGGCTGACTGTTAACCAGCTCCTCCGGGTTGTTCACATTCCTTCTCATGTGAACCCCTCCATCTTCAAAGCAGATGAGTCCGTCTCAAAATTCTTCTCTCTCAGACTTCTCCTTCTGCCTTTTAAAGGGCTTCTGTGATTAAATCAGGCCTACCTTGATAATCACACTATCTTGGAGTCAACTGACTTGAAACTTTTAATTACAACTGCACAGTTCCTCAGAGCAGTACCTAGGTTAGTGTTTGGTTATAAAACCAGTGGAT
The DNA here is from genome assembly GCF_057876585.1 of Rhinolophus sinicus. NCBI lineage: Eukaryota > Metazoa > Chordata > Mammalia > Chiroptera > Rhinolophidae > Rhinolophus > Rhinolophus sinicus. The sequence continues at coordinate 169,724,066 of NC_142501.1, forward strand.
GAACTGGAATCTTGAGGGCTAGGGAAGAAGGGGATCTTTAGAATTCTGACTACCCTGGAAGTGAAGTTGAGAAGATCAAAGAGCACAGAGCTAGAGTGATGGGTTGATCATCTAGATACACATCTTCGGTAATAATCATCTTGGAGAGAAGAGAAATGCCAAAAACCTGTTGTCAAAGTCTTATAGATATGGAGACGAGAACAGAAGGTGGCATTAATTCAGAGAGAGACAGCGTCATGTGTGTATAAGCATACAGCAGTGTGGGGGGGAGGGGTAGGTGTGTTAAGAGCTCAGAATCTGGAGCCAGATCACCTTGGATCATATAATTTCTTTTATATAGCAGACAAGAGACCAATTAAGAAATAATTCATTTGGGAAAAAAAAATAATTCATTTGGTTATAAAGTTCACAGAGGTATGAGTAGTCAAGTTCTAAAAAATGAGTACGGAGGGTGGAAAATACATATGATTAGGTATTCATAATTAACCTGCAGAGTCAGAAAGTGGCATAGAGGTTGTAACATTTGTCCCTGCAAAATAGGTTGGAAAGTTCCATGCTGAGAGTTCACCAAACTAAATTTCACATATCCATAAAGTCTTCTGTTTAAGTAAATTTTTTAATTGAGGTATAACATACATGCAGAACAAGTAGAAAATCTAAGTAAACACCCTGATGTATATTTACAAAGCGAATACACCTGATTTATTATCAATACCCCAGGAGCCTCTCTCATGCCCCACCCTCGTCATTGTCCCTTCCAAAGGTAACCACTCTTCTGACTTCCATCATTATACATCAATTTTGTCTGTTTTTAAACTGTATATAAATGAAGTGATTACTCTTTTGAGCCTGCCTCTTTTTATTCAATATTATTTATATGAGCTTCATCCACATGTTTTCACATAGTAAAGGCTTATTAAATTTAATCTCTGTGTAGGATTCAATTGTATGAATCTACTGCAATTTATCCATTCTACTATTGATGGGCCTTTTGGGTTGTTTCCAGTTTTGAGGTATACCCTAAAGTGTTAGATCAGGAAAGAATCCTAATGGTTGACCAACCACATCACCCATTAGAATGGCACAAGTGGAGGCCCGAAATTTGAAATCATCTTCTCCCCTTGATTATGCTTAAAACAGCATAGAGAAAATTAGAGAGAGGATCAGAGTTGTAGAAGAGAGTGAACCCATAAGCCATCGTTCCATTTCTCCCTCCAGCAGATGCTAGCCCCATTCAGCAACATTTTTCTGAGGGCTTCCCTTGTGTTAAGTCCTGTGTTTGACAATGAGGTAGAGAAATAACACATAGAAAAGGGGAGACAGATGTGTAAATGGATGCATTACAGTGAAAATGATATGAGAAGCGTTATACCCCTGGGGCTGGTATGACTAAGTCTATATGGGGATGAGGGCCGTGGAATGCTGAGACTGGGGGAAACATCTGAGCTTAGTATGCACAGGAGTTTCAAAATTCCAGGGTGGTTGAGGACGAATGAAAACTCTGGGATATAGATAGGGATGATGGTCACACAACATTGTGAATGTATTTAAGACAACTGACTTGAACACTGATAAATAGTTAAAATGATAAATTTTATGCTGTGAATATTTTACCACAATAAAAACATTTTTTTCTGGGCAGTTCTTTTGGAAATCACTTTTGTTCATTTTGTTAAAGGTTTCTAATGTGAGTGCATGGTTCTCTCGATTCATTTGTGGTCATGAATTGCCAATATTAATTCTTGAGTTACGGTGTGATTATACATCCGTTGTGTAAACATTGACACGGTCTTTCCTGATCACTCGAGCATGAAGTCATTTTCAACTCCAAAACACTGTCTATCACCTTCCACATTCTGCCTTGTGTGGTAGTAATTTGTGAACCTGACATCCTGGATGCTCAATAATATATGATGAGTAATCAAATGAGGGAAAGACTGTTTTATCTTCCAAACTAGAAAAAGTGTTATGAGGAAAAGATGAAGAAATGCTAGATTAAAACAAGTTAACTAAGGAGACTTCATCATTGTAGAACATGTATACAGCATTTGTTCGTGAATCCTATCCCCCAAGAAGCATCTCAACTTGAACAAAAATATGAGAGAATCTTCTGGGGCCAAATTGTGGAGGCTTTGAATTCCAAACCAAGGAGTTTAGACTCATCTTGAGGGGAAAACACTATTGAAAGTTTAGCGTCGAGGGATGACATTGCCCAAGTAGTCTTTTAGAAAGATTAATCTGTTCCTGTATAGAATGGATGGAGGAATGTGGGAAGGCAGAAATCAGTCTGCAAATGAAAAATATAGACTGAACTAGAGCAATGGTGGAAAAATTTGTGAGAAAATGGGCATGAAAAAACAGTATAAAGGAAGAATTTACAGCATCTGGTATCTGACAAAACATTCAAGATGTGAATTGACTTCAAGATCTCAAACCTGAGAAACTAAAAACTTTGTAGTGGTGTTAATGAAAATTATGAGGGCAGAAAGTATGTCTGACACCTAGGATATTTCCTAAATATTGCCTTGAAACAACAGATAACTCATAAATATATATTGACTGAATAATAAAAAGAAAGTTTATCTTATAAAAGTCAGGGACCTATCCACCCTTACCTGAATCTGCTATGTTGTAAAAATGGAGATGGGTGTCATAAAAGGCTTACCTCTGTCATATAATACATTACTGACTACTATAAACATTTCATTGCCTATAGAGATAAGAGTTTATTCATGGTAGGAACTAAAGTTAAAGTGTAATGAGTATTAAATAATGCATTATACACATTTGGCTATCAAGCTTAACTTTATAATAGCTGATCTCAACAAGGCTAAATGCTTATAGGCTCACCCAGAACCCATATTAGACCAAGAAATATACATTAATTATTCTGTGCATGACAAAGCCATAAGCCAATTGAGATGTACCCAAGTTTCATCTCACCTCTCCAGTTTTTGCTAGTTGACCTTTGGGTGCCTCAATTTCTTACTTCACATTAATGGTGACAATCCCTGTCAGAGTGTTGAATAAAGATTTTTTAAAATTTGTGACAACAAGGATGGATCTCGAGATTATCATGCTAAGCAAACTAAGACAGAAAATGTCGAGAACCATATGATTTCACTCATATGTGGGATATAAAACTGAAAGCAACAAACGAACAAGATAAACAAAAACTCATACACACAGACAACAGTTTAGCATAAAGGGGGAGGGAGGGTAATAGAAGAGGGTAAAGGGGATCAAATATATGGTGATGGAAGGAGAATTGGGTGGTGAACACACAATGCAATATAGAAGTGATGTATTATCGAATTGTATACTTGAAATCTATATAATTTTATTAATCAATGTCACCACGATGAATTTAATTTAAAAAAATATTTATAAACTAATGTATATTTGGAAAATATAAGGTAACCTTGATTTTTACCAAATGACAATTATAACAGTAATATATATTGAGTAGTTACCACTTGCCAGGCAGTATTCTAAGTGCCTTCTAGTTTTGCGGCCTATTTAAAACCTCATTTAATCTTCGCCACAATGCCTTTAGGTGGGTTCTATTAAAATTTCTATCTTGTAGATGATGAAACTGAAGCATAGTGAGATTAAACAATTTACCCAAGGTCATACAGATATTACAATTTATATTAGTGCTGATATAAGAAATACTAACACCATTATTTCCTGTAAAAACTGCTAAAAGAAATTGGAAAGTAGAGGTGAAATAAATTTGTTCAACCTTCAAAATCCCCCTCAGCCACAATGGATCAAAATAAAGGAAGAAAAGCAAGAAAAGTCTAGGCAGTTGCAAGTCCAAGAAACATCTCCAGAAAAGAACCTCCAAATGGTAAGAATTACGAAAGCTTACGGGATGAAGGCCTTGGGTCTAGAAGCAGGTAATGGTGGTAAGGAGGTTAGCCCAAAAAAAGGGAACGCAAACTATAGGAGGCAGAGGACTAGAGCTAGGCTCACCACTTGAAGCCCAGGGCAGGGATGGGACTGGCCACTTACAAAAGGGGTGGCAGTAGTGGGAGACAGTGCAGCTGGATGTGTCGCTCTGTTGTTTGGATGGGCATATTGTAGCAGAGACACAGCACATAGGTGGGGAAGCTCCTCCAGCCCATCTTGCCTCTCATAGCTGTAGGGGCCTCTGTGCCTCCCCAAAGGAGGGCAGTGGGTACTGAGAGCCACTGGAGTGGACCTCTGCCTGTGAAATGCCAGGTTTCACCTGTTGCATCAATTTTAGAATGGGATTTTTTATTTCTGAAAAAAAAAACAAAACAAAACAAAAAAAAAAAACACGCCATTGGAATTTTGATAATGATTGCACTCAATCTATAGATTGCTTTGGGTAGCACTGTTATCTTAACAATATTAAATCTTCAAATCCACGAACACAGGATATCTTTCCATTTATTTATGTTTTCTTTAATTTTCTTTCAGCAATGTTTTTGCAGTTTTTAGTGTACAAGTCTTTTACCTTCTTGTTTAAATTTATTCCTAAGTATTCTATTCTTTTTGATGTATTATAAATGAAATTATTTTCTTAGTTTCCTTTTCAGATTGTTCTTTGCTCAACTACAGAAAAGCAACTGATTTTTGTGTGTTGATTTTGTATCCTGCAACTTTGCTGAATTCGTTTATTAGCGCTAACGTTTTTTTGTGTGTGTGTGGAATCTTTAGGGTTTTCTACATATAAGATAATGTAACCTTATATTATGTAAAAAGAGATCATTTTGCTGCCTCCTTTCCAATGTGGATGTCTTTCATTTTCTTGTCTAACTGCTCTGGCTAGAACTTTCAATACCATGTTGAACAGAAGCAGACACCTTTGTCTCATTCCTGATTTTACGGGAAAAGCTTTCAGTCTTTCACCATTGAGTCTGATGTGAGCTGTGACGTTTCCATATATGGCCTTTATCATGTAGAGGAAGTCTCCTTCTATCCCCAGTTTATAGAGTGTTGAAAGAATGTTGAATTTGTGATATATTTTTTTGCATCAATTGAGATGATCATGTAGTATTTTTCCTTCATTTTATTAATGTATTACACTGATTGGTTTTCATGTCGAACTATCCTCATATTCCAGGGTTAAATCCCACCTGGTCATGGTGTATAATCCTTTTAACATGCTGCTGAATTCAATTTGTCGCATAATGTTGAGAATTTTTGCATCTACATTCACAAGGGAAAATGGTTTATAGTTTTCTTGTAGTGCCTTTGTGTGGCTTTGGTTTCAGGGGAATAGTCTCCTCAGAGAATGAGTTAGGAAGTATTCCCTCCTCTTCAATGTTTTGGAAGAGTTTGAGAAGGACTGATGCTAGTTCTTCTTTAAATATTTGATAGGATATACCTGTGAAGTCATTTGATCCATTGCTTTTCTTTGTTGGGAGGTTTTTGATTACTGATTCAGATTTATTCAGGTCTATTCAGATTTTCTATTTCTTCATGAGTTGGTTTAGGCAGATTGTATATTTCTAGGAATTTGTCCATCTTCTCTAGTTATTCAATTTGTTGACAGACAATTGTTCACAGTACTCTCTTATAATACTTTGTATTTCTATAAAATCTGTAGCAATGTTTCAACTTTCATTTCTGATCTTAGTAATTTGAATCTTCTCTATTTTTCCCTAGTCAATGTAGCTAAAGGTGTGTCAATTTTGTTGATCTTTCCAAAGAAACAATCTTTGGTTTCATGGTATTGTTTTTATAAAATATGTTGTAGTACTCAATCCATAATTATATAACTGCTTACTTTGGTATTTTCCTTATGAGAGTATAAATTACTTTTTAAGGCCAATTTCTACCTTTATGATATATACATACTCAATAAATTCATTAAATGAATAAATGAGGTAAGTTTAAAAGGGTACACAAAAAAGAAATGTACATAAATCATAAGCGCAAAGAAGCCATGGGGTGGTTTAAGGTAAGAATGCGAAGCTGGCTTTTATATACTGAACACAATACATTTCCCTTAACAGCATGTTTTTTTCTTCGTTATTATTTAAAACAACAGTCATTGAGGTGGATTTCTATTGTTAAAGCCTGGTTGCTACAGAGTTCAGAGTTTTTCCTGGCTTCTCTTTGATGTCTAAGTTTTTTTATTCTGAGCCAGAAAATAAAACCCCATCAGGAAATACTGATTTTCTCACTTTGTACTGCCTTAGCCGACCTCAGGACTCCTGACGTTTTTGTTTGTCCTCAAATCCAAGCTGAGCTCCCAATTCTCCATCACACTTTGCAAACAGGCATTACAACTAGTAAGACATTCAAACAGGCAGGAGTTAATTTACAAAATTAGAAGGGCATTTGGTTAATTGTAAGGTCCCTTGCGACTACACCAGTCTATGCTTCTGCTGATGATGACTTATTTAGCTTGCTGAGTTTAAATACACTGAAATGCTCACAAGCAGCGGGTGTCACACTGTGATCCGATAATCCTAGGGTACCAAGGAGAGGTTTCAGGGACTCCACAAGCCTTTTATGTACATATCATTCTCAAAAACAATGTTTAATCATTAAGAAAATGAAAAGACAATCCACAGACTGAGAGAAAATATTTGCAAATCATGTATCAGATAAACAACTTGTATCTATAGCATGAATTTTTTTCCTAATAAATAAATAATAACACTTATATATTTTGGTTCTGTTCTATATATGAAATTAAAAATGTGAATATTGCATATGCCTTTTTTTAAATGTATAGGCTAGAGGAACACCTTGTATCCAGAATACATAAAGAACCCTTGCAAATCAATGCGAAGAAGATAAATGCCCCAGTTTTTAAAAGGGGCAAAAAATTTCAATAGACATTTCACTGAAGATAATATGAATGACCAATAAGCATATGAAAAGATGTAACTTGCCAATCAACAAGATATTATACAGTGAAAACTTTGCACATCAGAACTGTCCTCTAATTACCACAGAAACATTCCAGTTCAACATGTAACACATTTCAATACCAATTATACATTATTACACAGTAAATAAAATTAATCAGTTCACAGGCCTCTCAATGAAATAATCACTTTTAATTTTTATCTTTCACTACAAGTTGTATAGGTATATTCAGACACTTTTTACAGGAACACAGACAATGGATATTTTTACACAGACACTAACATACCAGCTTTCAGGAAATTATCTACTCTTCTCTGCTGGAAGGCCAAGAAATAGGGGGGAAGGGGCACAGGGGGTGCAAGTGGCACTAGTAAGGTTTGCAGGAAGCTTTTCCAGGTGATAGAAAGGTTCTAAAATTGGATTAGTAATGGTTACACAACTCTACACAGGTACTAAATTCCACTGAATTGTACACTTAAAATTTATAGTATCTAAATTTCAATAAAGCAGTTTTTTAAAAAGCCACCAAACAATGTGTTCATTCTAAATATAGAGAAAAACATTTATTTATTTATTTATTTATCAATTACATTGAAAAAAATTGTACAAAAACATATTGTGACCTGTCATGCAGTTATCTACCAAAGTTTAACATATTGGAAGCCCATGTGTTAACTTGTGCTAGTTTTATACGTTACCTCAGAATCAATCTTCTCTTGTCATCTCTGTTTAATCAGAGAAAAATCATAAAATTGTCAGATGAAAAACAACACAAAAACTCGAAACTATTTCTGCTTGTTAGTCTGTAAATCAGATTTTTCTCAATATTGTACAACTAAAACAAATGCAGAAATAAATTTATTTTAGACATTTTCTGCAACTATAACAAACCCTTTTCACAACACATGTGTGCTCATCAAAAATACTTTGTTTTCATTGACTAGCTTCCTAATAGGTAAATACTATACATTTTAAGATATAAATAATAATAATTACATTTTTGTATAATGTAGTTGTTCATTTATTTTTAATTTTTAAAAAGTTTTCTGTTGCGAAAATAAAAGAATTCTGAACTCTCCTGGACCACAGGTGGTACCAAAAGATCAAGCTCAACTACATTTTTACTAGCATGATGATTGGAAACAAGTTTAAAAGAATACCTTATTATTGTCCTTGAAGGCCATGAAAGTAAGGGGAATTTATTTACACAGGAAAAGTTTAACTTCAAAAAACATTTTTTAAAAAAACGATGTGTTCCATTTCCTTCTTTACCCAACATTTCACAGAAACAGAGCGCTCTTTCCCTCTTCCTCTTTCCTGTTGGCAGGAAACCAAACATGATATCCTGTCGCTATCTTGGACCATAGTCCATGAGATGACTTTGAGAATGAAAGCCACATATGGCAAAGCAACAAGCTGAAAGGAATGTGGGTTCTTGTTATACTATCTCTGGAATGCCTATCTCTAGATTTCTTGAACATGAGACACAAACTTTTATATTGTTGATGCCACTGTCTTACATCTAAACTTAATCCCAATGAATATACTGAGATCAGAGTGGTACAGACGGAGGGAGTGGTAGGCACAACGGCTCTGAGACAGGAAGTGTTTGGCATTTTCAGGGCATAGCAAGGTAAGTGTGTCTGGGGTATCAGTAATAGGAGGGAGAATGGCAGGAGATAGGGTGAGGTGAGGGCTGACAGGGAGCCAGATGGTGTAGGGCTTAGTGGCTCATTGGTATTTTGAGCTTTTATTTAGATGTGGGAAGCCACTGGAGGGTTTTGAGAAGTGACTTGATTTATATTTTGAAAGAATCTCTGTGTAGAGAACAGACTGATGTTAATGTGTTAAAAGCATCATGGTGGGTACATAATTATTTATTATAATATTCTCTACACTTCTTATATATGTTTAAAATATTCTAGGTTATAAAGTTTCATAATCACCTTTATTAACTGGCCAAGCTAACAATGAATCATTTACAACTAGTTTTACAATAACCTATCAGAATAAAGAATGTGTTAACACAAAGAGTTCAGTCTATATATTATAGAAACTAAAAAAGCAGTTCAAGACTTGTTGAGAATCCATATGGTGTACGGTCAGCTCAGAAACCTCAGCATTTGAATCCTGCCTCCGGGTTTTACTAACTGGTGGAGTGACCTTGACTAAATCATTTAAGTTTCCTAACTTACCAAAGTGTAATCATCTTTATTTCCAAAGAGTCTATGACGATTGAGTGCTTAGGATAGTTTCTGGCACAGGAGAATCATCCCATAAATGGTGGCTTTATTATTATTAGCCACAATTATTAGAGATTGAGAATACTTAACCACACTTTTAACATTGGATGAGAGCAATATGAAATTTCCAGTCCCTAAAAAGGTTTTACTGTTTTGGTAGAGACACAAGCATTCTCTACTACTTGGATAAAAAAGCTAAGTATATCCACTTTTCTTTATTCTATATCTAGAAGTGCCTGCCTAGGAGACTTGAGTATCTCAACCATAGAAAGGACTGTCCCATAAGAAAATCAATTAATTATCATTCTGATTCATACCTCAATTTCTTGTGAGATTAATTATTATGCATCAGCAAGTATGAGCCCTATCAGTACAAGAACACTGAAAAGATCCAGTTTCTGGAACCACGTAGGTGAGTCCCAGCCTCTCAGCTAGGCTGATATTACCTCAGTACTGCTTACCAAGCACCAATTACTTCTGCTTGAGCAGCAATTAATCATTTGAGAACTAATTCAGGTACAGAAACAAACAAAAAACATGTTTGCCATGGCAGTTGAGGAGAGAAATTGGCATTTAAAACCAGTCGATCAGACTTCAATTTCCAATCAGGCACATAAGGACCTTTGAAGTCACCACTCTACCCAAACAACAAGCAAAAAGCTTAACAAATGGAAAAATTAATAGCTTTTATTAGATCTCTCAGAGAACGGAGGATACAGGGCAAATTGTTCCCCCTAAAATTGGAAAGACAGGCAAATACAGAATCACAGCTTAATGGATCAATGCCAGGGTAGGAAAACTTGAATTTCAGTAATTGACAACTTGCTAGGGGCTTGTTGTAGACAAGTCCTTAAGCTGAAAACTTCAAGGGAGTCTCCTCTCTTTTGTGAGTTTTATCTCTAGAGTTCTACCAAGTTCTCACAGGGAAAATCCACTTGGGCTTCTCCCAGGAAAAATAACCATTTTGAAACAAACCAGAACATTCTGTTTTATCAAAGCTTGCCCTCAAAAGAAACTATTTTACCAGAGCTTAACCTTTTGGGATTTTATCAGAGCCTAAATGACCCAGGAAAAAAGGAAATAACCAACTCCAGTCAGCCATCTTGTCTTATCTAAGGTGAGTAGAGGGGTGGAAATAGGAGATGAGAGGCACTTGTGAAGTTCCAACCTAGGAGCACAGGCTCACTAAAAAATTAAGAACCTAATCGTAAGATTACGGAGTGATACCTATCTTCCCTCACTTTGCTACTACATTACTAAAGGCCTATTTACCAGAGTTCCTTTTACTCAGTACATAATGTCTGACTTTCAACCAAAAAGTTACAAGGCATACATAAAGGCAAAAAACACAGTGTACAGGGCAGTCTGATGGCTCAGTTGGTTAGAATGTGAGCTCTGAACAACAGGGTTGCCAGTTCGATTACCACATGGGCTACTGAGCTGCACCCTCCCCAACTAGATTGAAGACAACGAGCTGCTGCTGAGCTTCTGGAGGGGCGTTATGGCTCAGTTGGTTAGAGCACGAGCTCTCAACAACAAGGTTGCCAGTTCAATTCCCGCATGGGATGATGGGCTGTGCCCCCTGCAGCTAAAGATTGAAAACAACAACTGGACTTGGAGCTGAGCTGTGCCCTCCACAACTAGATTGAAGGACAACTATTTGGAGCTGATGGGCCCTGGAGAAGACACTGTCCCCCAATAGTCTCCAATAAAATTAAACGAAAACAAAAACAAACAAATAAAGAAGCACAGCGTGAAGAGACAGAATAAGCATCAGAACCAGACTCAGATATGGCAGGAATTTTGCAATTATCAGGCCATGAACTTAAAACAACTATGATTAATATGCTAAGGGCTCTAGTGGGAAAAGCAGACAACATGAAAGAACAGGTGGGCAATAAAAATAAAGAGAAATTATATAAATGATTAATATTAGAAAGGAAAGGGTGGACATCACTACGGAACCCATGGACATTAAATAGGTAATAAAAGATACTATAAACAACTCTACGGCCAGAACTTTGATAATCTAGATGAATTGGACCAATTCCTTGAAAGACACATCTGCCAACCTTATACAGGAGGAAACAGACAATTTGAATATGCCTATATCTATAAATAAATTGAATCAATAATTAATACTTTTCCAAATGAGAAAGCAACAGATGGGTTCACTAGGAAATTCACAAACTATTTAAGGAAGAAATCATACCAATTTTCTACAATCTCTTTCATAACATAGAAGCCAAGGTAATACTTGCTGAGTTTATAAGGCCAGCATTACCTTAATACCAAAACCAGAAAAAAAAAATTATAAGAAAAGACAAAACAAGAAAAGAATAGCAATATCTCTCATGAATATAGATGCAAAAATCTTCACCAAAATATTAGTAAATTGAATCCAACAACATATAAAAAGAATTATACACCACGATCAAGTAGGATTTATCCTAGGTATGCAAGGCTGGTTCAACATTTGAAAATCAATTAATGTGACCCTTCACATCAACAAGGTAAAGAAGAAAAATCACATGATTCTATCAATAAATGCACAAAGAGCATTTGATAAATACCAAAACTCATTAATGATTTAAACAAAACAAAACAAGGAAAACCTCTCAGCAAAGTAGGAGTAGAGGGGAATTCCCTCAACTTGATAAAGAACACCCACAAAAAGCCTACAGCTAACACCATACTTAATGGTGAGGAACTAGAAGCTTTCCCATAAAGATTAGGGAAAGGCAAGAATGTCCCCTCTCAACACTGCTTTTCAACATCTTACTGGAAGTCCTATCAATGCAATAAAGCAAGAAAAGGAAATAAAAATAATACCAATTGAGAAGGAAGAAATAAAACTGTCTTTGTTTGCAGATAACGTGATTGTCTACGTAGAAAATCCAAAAGAATCAGCAACAATAACAAAAACTCCTGGAACTGATAAATGATAGAGTAAGTTTGCAGGATACAACATTAACCTATGAAAGCCAACCACTTTCTTATATACCAGTGATGAACAAGTGGAATTTGAAATTAAAAACACAATGCCATTTACATTAGCATCCCCCAAAATGAAATACTTATGTATAAATCAAAGAAAATATGAACAAGATCTGTATGAGAAAAAGCACAAAACTCTGATGAAAGAAATCTGAGAATAACTAAGTAAATGAAGAGATATTCCATGTTCATGGATAGGGAAACTCAATATTGCCAAGATGGCAGTTCATCCCAACTTGATCTATAGATTCAATGCAATTGCAATCAAAATCCAAGCAAGTCAGTCTATAGATATTGACAAACTGTTTTTCAAGTTTATATGGAAAAGCTAAAGACCCAGAATAGCCAACATAATGCTGAAGGAAAAGAACCACCTCAGAGGACTGACACTACCTGACTTCAAGACTTATGACAAAGCTATAGTAATCAAGACATTAGTGAAAGAATAGAAGAAATCTTAGAAGTTAAGATCACAGCAGCATGAATATAGGTGCAACACTATCGTGTTTAGCTCAAATGGTCTTATCAACTGCAGTATTCCATGAGCTGCCCCCAACATGCTACTAATGGGAAAATGTCCATTAATGCCCCTCAACAAATTTAAGAGATTATATTTGTAGAATTTTTTGTTTCAATAGTTTATGGCATTAATCTCTCTTTATTTAACCTTTTCTCTTTCACTTCCACCCAAATTGCTTATCCTAGGAGGGTAGGTTTCCATTAAACTTGTGGGCCAAAAGAAGGGGTTCTATGGAAAGTAACATCACAGAGTGATCTGATTATAAATATCTAACTGGGCAGGTCATGGTGGGTAGTCATGCCCCAAGCTTATAACTTCTTCAGTGAAAGGCTTTAAGCCAGCCCTGTCCATTGTTCTTATGCATGCATATAGGTTAACACACCTTTGAAATACCAGAAGTACCCTGTTTCCCCGAAAATAAGACCTAGCCAGACAATCAGCTCTAATGCGTCTTTTAGAGCAAAAATTAATATAAGAGCTGGTATTATATTATATTAAACTATATTATATATTATATTATATTATATTATATTATATTATATTATATTATACCCAGTCTTATATTATAGTAAAATAAGACCAGGTCTTATATTAATTTTTGCTCCAAAAGACGCATTAGAGCTGATTGTCCAGCTAGGTCTTATTTTCGGGGAAACATGGTAACACCCCTCCAGGGAGGTATTAACCCTCAAGAGAGCACATAATCTTGTTAACTGTCCTGTAATCTGATACCCTCCTTGTTTTGTCCAGTCTTCCTTATGTCCCCTCTTTAATTTCAAATACATAAAAGAAGCTGCCAAACTGTTATTCTCCAGGCATTTGAGGTCTTGCTCCCTGGTATATGTTGTCAGTTTGGCTCAAATAAACTCTTACAGGTTTCTCTACAGGTTTCAACATTTCTTACGTTGACAAACTTTAATGAAACTGGTGTTCAGCAAAGCATCAATAAAATGAGATTCCATTTACAAATTGTGAAAAGTTGATATAAGAGGAACCATTTTAAAATGGAGCTAGGGCAGCCATTCCAGAGGAACTGTCTTGCACATTTTGCTCCTTGAACCTTTGAATGTTTCAACTGGGCAAAATAATCTTTGGACTTGACCAAACCAACATTGTATTTCAAACAATTGCTTGTAAAACTAACAGGATAGCAGACATTCTGAGTATAAGGACTAAAAATTAAGAATATTCTATAGAATTAGTACTATCATGTATAGCTAAACATGATAGCTTATTTGCACCTATAGAAATTCCTTCCTTAGTTTCTTAGCACCCAATAGAAATTCCTGCCTTCTACTCATGTAATTATTTCTCTTCCCTTTCTCATAAAAACCTGTTGCCTTCATCCCATAATGAGAATACTTTGGGTTTCTAGCTGAATTAGTTCTTGCCAAATAGCTATTCTTTGATCTCAAATTAATGCTTGTTGCCTCTCACTTTGGATTTTTTTTTTTTTTTTTTTTAGGTTAATATAACTGTGGGGGCGGAGCCCCAGAGAGTAGTTTCCAGGCTCTCGGCCTCACATAGATAGGTGCTGGCTCAGGTAGTAAATGGCCAACTGTGATTGCATGGCCATCAGCTGTGGCTAGTTGGCCGTCAGCTGTAACCAGTGAGCCATTGGCCACTAATATAACTGCTGTGGCTACACTAGAGAGGAGAAGGAGAGAAGGAGAGAGAGAAAATGGGGCTAGCAAGAAGATGGCGGCTGGGCTGGCAAGCGTGGATGGCAGTTTGCGGACAGTGTGGATCCAGCCTCCAGTGAGAGTATAGTGCCGCCAGAGAGAATATAGTGGTATGACTCCCCTACCTATGGCTCCGTGGGTGTTCCTTTTCGGCCTCACCATATGCTGCGTTCTTGTATGGGGAGCGGGACCAGAGACCGCGCAGGCCGTCCCGCATGACAAATGGCGCAGCGAGCAGGGTCTCCAGCATGACAATAACCAATGAAAATACTAAGGGTGATTCAAAAGATTGTATTGTAGATTATTCAGGAACTGGAAAGGTGAGAGCAGAATGGGGAGAAGAATTGAAGAGGAGGTAAAGAGATGAAAGAATTAAGGGAAAGATCAGAGAAAGGAAATATGGTGGTACCTCGGTTTTTTAACGTAATCCATTCGGAATACTGTTTGAGTTCTGAAACGTTCGAAAACAGCCGACAGCTAGGCCTCAGGATCTTGCACTCAGCGGGAGCCGCGTAACATGTTCGACTTCCGAGGAGAGTGCTCGAAACCGAACCATTTACTTCTGGGTTTACGGCGTTCGTAAACTGAAATGTTCGTCAACGGAGACATTCAAAAACTGAGGTACTGCTGTACTTGCGTGTTCTTTCTGTTAATGACAGTTGGGTTACAACTGAACCAGGGCTGTAGCTAACTGACAATCATGGCTGGTTGCCAAAGAAACTTGTAGTTAACAAATTGTGGGACTTTTTCTTCAAAGTGGTTTAATTAGAATGTTCCAATATTGGAGCTTCAAAATAACTTGAGAGCTACACCTAAGAAACTAGGTATTCTTTAACCTGGAGAAAGAAAAAGGTCAACTGAATATCACTGGTGTTATCAAAATAAAAATCTGACCCCAGTGGCACAAAGTTCATTTTTATAGATTACCCTGAGATAGCTACTTCCTGTTTTTGCACCAGAAAGTCTTAAAGCAGCAGCTGGACCAAAGTTGTTTCTGTTCCAAATTTCCTCTTTCCTCTTCTCTGTTTCTCTAGTTTTCTTTCCTATAAGTAGGGAAGGATTTTGCTTCTTCTAAAAGAGCCAACATACCCCACCTAGAAACAATTCAAACAAGGCAGTCCCCTGCTACAAAAATAACAGGAATGCGATACTGACAATATGTGCATAGTGCACAGACAATGACTTTGCTCTAGATGTCCAATAACCAATAGCATGGGCATAAAGTTGCTCACCAACAGTTGCCACGTGGGTCCATGTGTACATAAAACTTTTGCACATCTTTTGTACATTTTAGGTTCTGGATCAGTTAGCCTCACTTGGCAGAGCAAGAAAGCTCCATTTTACTTAATTTGTTCGGTTGACTAAAATAAAGGGGGCTAGTTGACTGTGCTTTTAGTGAAAGGGGATTGATTAGTCTCTCCATCAGAGAAGGATTAATTGCGTAGTTTTGGAGGCACTGGCTGTGAGGATTAGGACATTTATAGGAGCATCTGATTTCACAATTAAAGTAGTGCGTTCTGCATGGAAATAGACTTGATATCTGGGACCTAAGCTGCTATGATATTGATCAGTTAAATACAAAATGTGTTTGTGAGTTCCACAGAACAGGAAGGTCAGGCTTGCCTGAACAATGCTACACAGCCTCCTAAGAGAACTGCCAATTCTTTGTTTTGGCTTTAATTTCTTACAGCTGCTTCCTCCTTGGCTAGGAGCTGTTCACCCTTTTCTGAAGCACTTCTACCAGCAGGGACACATTAGGAAACATCCAACAAATTCCTGTAGTTCTGTTTCCTTCAACTTCCACTGGCAGAGAACTTGGCAGCTTGCCCTCTTTCCTGAAGCACAATCACCAAAGCTGTTTGTGTTTGGGGCTCTTCTTTAACAAAATGGTTGAAAAATCTTCCAAAGACCCCAGCAGATTCCAACATCCCAGTTTATCACTCTAGGTATCATCTCTCTAGACATTATCCCTCTAGGTATAGGTTGCTTGACTCTCCCAAGGTTTCTATGGGAAAGCAAAGATTCTAACAATTATATAAGCTTTAAACCCCTAGGGTATGTGTTCAATTTTGAGTTGCAAAAGTTCTTTTCACTCTTATTAGGACAGTTAGCGTCTGAACTTTTCATACAACCTTCCAATATTCACACTGATTCCAACTCACTTGGTATAAAAAAGAAATGCTAACCATATAAACAACCCACAGATGCATACTTCTTTCTGAAAATTTACCCTTCTCTTTCACTTTCATAAAGGTACTCTTGTCCTTCCTTTGTATGTGGTCACCAGTCCCATCACTTCTTTCTTTACAATGTTTAAGAAATCTGTTTCCATTCCCTTGGACCTATCTTAACCTAACCCTTTATTACTTTACAGCTGTACTTTTTTTTTTTCCTTCACTATTCTCTGCCATCCACACTTATCTTCTAATCTAAACTATTCTGCACCTTGTTCCCAATATAATCTTTATTCTAGAATCACCAAAGTCTTTTTCACATCATTGCCTGTCGAAAACCATTTGTTCTTCTCCCTACTAAAAAAAATCAACTCCAAATTCCTGTGCCTGAGATGCACAGCCACCCCAGCCTGGTGCTAAGAGGCCTTTCCCCAACTCTTCTTCAGTTAAGACAGCTCGGCTGCAATGGTAGAGAGAGGGTCAACATGCATCTCATAACCATGCCTCTTATTTTCTCACTTTCGTCCCTTTGCTCACACTCTTGCTTCTCATGTGTTTCCCACCTCTCACATCTTCAAATCCAACATATTTTTTAAGGCCAAGATGTTTAAAGACCAACCTTTTCCATGAAGCCTTCTTTGACCACTCTAATCTACAATGGTCTCCCCCTCTTTTGAGCTCTTAACACTTATTCTCATTTCCATTCATTTGGCAACTTAATCACTTACTACCTCTTATATATGTCTCCCAAACCACTGTGTTGCATTATAATTGAACTCTGACATGTTTATATTTTATCCCCTCAAAGAAATCATTACCTCCTCCATTCATTCAAAAAACCATGTGCTGGGTTTACTAAGTGCCCGATACTATGCTAGGTATGGGGAGAAAGTCCCTGCTTTCTCCTGATACTACACTCATACCGTAGTTCTCAAAGCAGTATTTTCTTAATGTATAAGAAGTAGATTTCAGGCATGACTGTTCTATTAGAGACCCCTGCCACTCTCTGATCATCCAATGGAGATATCTGCCAAGCACATTAAAGAATAGTAAAAGGCTAATTTTTATGAACTTTTCCTGGATCTTTAACACTAGTGAGTGACCAGCTATTACATGAGTTCAATTGTACTCCCTACATACTGGCACTTTTATAAGAATCACATTTTAATATCACCATCAGAAGCAGGCTTGGTAGGATGGTGTGATATGGTTTCCTATCAAGTGGTACAAACAGGGATGGATCCGAGGCTCCTTCATTTTAACTGAAATCTTAGTGATAAAGCACTGTGTCGATGTGAACAAATGCCCTTCTGCCACTGAGAGGAGGAGGACAAGCAACCTGCTATGGGACGTTTCTGTGGGCTAAAACGCCTACTCAAACGTTTACGTGGGTTTTAAAAATTAATATTCCATAATTAAAGTTACAAACTTAAGACTCTAGTTTTCACGAAAACTGTAAATTCAATTTACAATTGCTATTGCTCTCTACATAAGTCTAGCAAATTGTGTTTTTCACTTCTAAGGGATTTTTCAATAATGGTTGGTCTAGTTCATAAAGATAGTTAAACACTTCCCAACACTTTAAACTGTACTTGGAAGAAAAATACTCTCCTTAGTGTGTTGGGGATCCTCTAGACCACACCTACATTCAGATATTCATGGAAGGATTCCACGTTCGTGGAAGGATTTACAGCACTCAGTACACGCGTATAGCTGTACTCATAGCTAAAATTCATTACAGCAGTGCAGTAAGGATACACAGCTGGGTCATAAGGAAAAGACACAGGCAGAGTCTAGAGTACTCCATCTGCAGGCTTCCTTATGCCCTCTCCCTGCCACAAGGGGGTCATGCAGAGCACACTCTCCCCTGCAGGAAAAAGCCAACAACATATGTGCAATATTTGGGCCCAGGGAAGCCCACTGAGACTAAGAGCCCCAGGTTTTTATGAGGGGCTAAGTATATAGGCACACTCTGCCTACAATGTACCAAAATTTCAGACTCCCAGAAGGTGAGCAGACATTCAGCATAAACCATACTGTTTGCATAAACAGTTTAGGCAAAGTGAACCACCCTTATCAGTTACCTGATGACCGGGAACACTCTGTTACCAAACTTCCCAGATACTGGCCAAGGACCAATCTTGACCAGGTTTTTCTAAGGATAGCAGTCACCGACTTGCTGCGTTAGCTCTTTTCTGAGCACTTAGGTACTCCCATTTTCTAATTTAACAAACGAAACTTTCTCAAGTGCTCAAATAACCCAAATAATTAAAATCACAAATATGGTCAAACATTGTTTTTTGTAAATGTCCCATCATTTTCTACAAACTTAGTAAGATTTCAACTTTAAATCAAAAAACTAAATTACTTATTTAATTACAACATTTATAATTAGAGGGACAAAATTGGTCTTCTAACAGAGTAACAAATAATAACAGAGCAAATTCTATTCAGTAATATAAATACATAAAATAACCAATAGAGGAAAATTATTTAATATGAAAGTATTCACATGGATTTGGTTATCTTAAACATTTCTATGATTAATCCCAAATCTTCCTAGAAGGACAGATGCTTTAACACTAAGGAAACTAAATGTCCCACTTGTACTGCTGGCAGATATCCTAGCAGCTGATTAATGTTAACATGACCTGGAAGTTGGAGATTTCTTCAAGGATTAATTTTTTTGCCCTGACCCTGATTTGTGGTTGATATGTAACTTCAAGATGAGTTATTGTGATATCGCGGCATGTACGTTACATATTAGCTAATTCTTCTTATTGCCAACCTAAGTCTGCCGTTTACCCTAGGTTAAGCATTGATAGGATGCCGCTCTTTTTTTTTAATTGCAGAAGGGAACGTAATGAAATTCATTCTTTCATATTCTTGCTTTCTTTTAGGACCACACTATTTTTAGATACAAAAACAATATCAGATTGAGTGCTGGATAGTCATTGTTTATGATTTTATCTATGTGGTCACAACTTTCAAAATCATTTTTCCCTGTTTATTTTTTAGGGCAGTTTTAGGTTTGCAGCAAAATTGAGTGAAATGTACAGAGATTTCTCATATATCCTCTGCTGCCCCCACCAAACACACTCTCCACTATCCCACCAGAGCGGTGCACTTGTTGGTTGAATGATGAAACTATTAGGTTCATGCAAGGAATCTATTATATACATTGCCACATTATAATCACACAAGGTTCACAGTTCAAATTGGGATTCCCTTTTAGTATACATTCTATGGATTTTGACAAATGTATAATGACATGTTATTCATCATTGTAGTATCATACCAAATAGTGTCCCTGCCCTAAAAATCCTCTGTGCTTCACATTTTTCCTTTCCCCACACCCACTGGCAACCACCCAACATTTATTGCATAGTTTTGTCTTTTCCTGAATATCATACGAGTATAGCTAGAATCATACAATATGTAACCTTTCCATATTGAATTTTTCACTTCATAATACGTATTTAAATTCCTCCATGTCTTTTCATGGCTTGATAGCTCATTTCTTTTTAGCACTGAATAATATGCCATTGTCTGGATGGACCACAGTTTTATTTATCCTTTCACCTACCAAAGGATAGTTTGGTGGCTTCCATTTTGGCAATTATAAATAAAGGTGTTATAAACATCCATGTTGAGGTTTTTGTGAGGACAACTTTTCAGTTTATTTGGGCAAACACCGAGGAACACGATTGCTAGATCCTGTGTAAGAATATGCTCCATTTTGTAAGAAACTGCCAAGCTGTCTTCCAAAGCAGTTGTACCAATTTGCACTCCGACCAGCAGTGAATAGAAGTTCCTGTTCTTCCATATCTTGACCAGCATTTGATGTTATCAGTGCCCAGGATTTTGGTCTTTTTAATAGGTGTATAGTAGTATCTCACTGTTGTTTTAATTTGTAATTCCATAATGACATATGATAAGGGGCATCTTTTTATATACTTATTTACCATCTGTATATCTTCTTTGATGAGGTGTCTGCTCAGGTCTCTTGTTCATTTTTTTAATCAAGCTGTCCCTTTTCTTACTGCTGAGTTTTAATTGTTCTTTGTATATTTTGGATAACAGTCCTTTATCAGATATCTTTTGCAAATATTTTATCCCAGTCTGTGGTTTGTCTCCTCATTCCTTTGACAATGTCTTTCACAAACTAGATGTTTTAGTTTTAATTTTTTAACTATTTTTTAATTTATTTAAGTGTGTTTTTCCAGGATCCATCAACTCTGAGTCAAGTAGTTGTCTCAATCTAGTTGTGGAGGGTGCAGCTCACAGTGGCCCATGTGGGGATCGAACTGGCAACCTTGTTGTTAAGAGCACCGCGCTCTAACCAACTGAGCTAACCGGCAGCCCCCAGATGTTTTAATGTTAATGAAGCCCAGCTTATGGATTATTTTGTTTTTTGATGGGTCATGCCTTTGGTGTTATATCTAAAAAGTCATTGCCATACCCAAGGTCACCTATATTTTCCCCTATGTTATCTTCTAGGAGTTTTACAGTTTGGCATTTTCCATTTAGGTCTATGACCTACCTTGAGTTAATTATTGTGAAGTGTGTTAGGTCTGTGTCTAGATTCTTTTTTTTTTTTTGCATGTGAGTATCCATTTATTCCAGCACCATTTGTTAAAGAAGACTATCTTTGCTTCATTGTTCTGCTTTTGCTCCTATGTCAAATGTCAGTTGACTATGTTTATGTGGAGCTTTTTCTGGGCCTTCTATTCTGTTCTATGATCTATGTGTCTATTCTTTCACGGATACCATACTATCCTGAGTCCTCTGATTTTGTTCTTCTCCTTCACTACTATGTTGGCTATTCTAAGTCTTTTGCCTCTCCATATAAAATGGAGAATTTCACAGATTCATGCCTCTATCTCCATGACATGGGACCTCCAATTTCCAAATATTTTCTGGGATCACATTGTGATATAAATCTTCTAATGCCCTTCTGCTGTAGCCCCCTCAATGTCTGATGTCCATGAAGCACTTGACAGTGGTGATTCATTACTACAGCTGACTAACATGTAAATACTGACATTCCTTGGCGGGGGTGTTTATCTTCCAAGGCTTCCAATTCTAAATAAAAGCCTCAGAGCTGTCAGAACAAGGCTTAATTCTCCTCAGTCCCTGCTGTGCCGGAAACTTCTCTGTGGTCCACAGAAGTGGAGAGAAATGCCACACCTTGCTTGTTACCCCGTCTGAACTGTTTTTACTCACAACACTTCTGACACCAAATATTAATAATTGGTTGTCACACCAACCAATTCTCCAACTCTGTACACACCACCTGAGTATCCTATAATTCAACTCTGACACCAACTACCAAGAATTAGCATAGACCGCACAGATTAAGGGTCAATCGCACAAAACTGCTCCTACTTTAGATACCAGTTACAAGTCACAAATTGTCACCTCTACTTCTGACCAATCAGCTACAAATCAGGGGTTTCCACCGTCTCCTCCTTAGGTTTGGTAATTTACTAGAACAGCTCACAGAACTCAGGAAAATAGTTTATTAACTATTACAATTTATTTTAAAGGCTATAGCTCAGGAATAGCCCAATAGAAGAGATGTATAGGACAAGGTATGGAAAGAAGTAGCACAGAGCTTCCATGCCCCCTCTGGGGGTGCCACCCTCTCAGCATCTTGATATGTTCACCAACCCTGAAATTTTCTAAACCCCAACATTGAGGTGTTTTTAATGGAGATGCCATTAAATAGGGGTGGTTGATTAAATTATTGGTCATTGGTGATTAACTCAATTTCCAGCCCCTCTCGTCTCCCTGGATGTTGGGAGAGGAGGCTGAAAGTTCCAACCCTCTAGTTACAGGGTTGGTTTCTCTGGCAACCTGCCCCCATTCTGAAATTCTCTAGGGGTCCACCAAGAATCATCTTATTAGCATAAACTCAGGTATGGTTAAAAGGGGTTTATTATGAATAACAAAAGATGCTCTATCACTCATGAAATTACAAGAGTTTTAGAAGCTGTGTCAGGAACCAGAGCCAAGGACCAAATATATATTTCTTACTGTATCACATCCCAAGTCTCACATGTCACACTTGAAAACAGACCATTGGCATTCACTTACAGACCAGGGTTCAGACCTAGTCTAGGAGGTTACACTGAGGTCCAGATACTGTGTCATCTTTCTGCCATACCAACCCATCAAAGTATTAAGTGAATTTGAATTCCAGCATTGTCTCTTAGTCCATTTCCAGTTTGGGGGTTCTTTTTCTGCTTTCTGGATAACTGAGCATATCCTCCTTAGTCCAGCAAGTAGATAGTACTCAAACAAGATGTAGAAAGATAGCTGAGGACAGAGCTCAGACAAGAGGCTAACTAAGTTGTAGAGAGTGCTAAATTAAGACATCACCAGAATAGATCATACTATCAGATAGTCGCAGTGAACTACGGGTTGGGACTCAGATGGATATCCCATGTCATTTGTGTCAGAGGGAGGCAGGGGTGGGGGACAATTTCAACAGGATTGAGACATTGGAGGGTGACAGGCAAACAGTAGGTAAAGGAACCAGTACTCTGAACAGGGCAAACGGAAGCACAAGCCAAAAAGACAAGCAGGTAAAACCAACCCAGGATCAGTCCTGAGGGTCTTGTTCC
This sequence comes from Rhinolophus sinicus, assembly GCF_057876585.1. Lineage (NCBI taxonomy): Eukaryota > Metazoa > Chordata > Mammalia > Chiroptera > Rhinolophidae > Rhinolophus > Rhinolophus sinicus. The sequence goes on from NC_142501.1 coordinate 169,747,166, forward strand.
TGAAACTGTGTTTTTTGATGAAGGCCTTGATATACAGTAGTTCTGTAATCATGCATAAAAATTGTTTTGGTACACTAGGATACATTTAATTCATTAACACAGTAAATCTATTTTGGGTACCTGCAATATACAAAGTATTGTGGATTGAGGCAGTTCTCGTTCTCAAGGTATCTATAATGCAAAGAGAGAAAATAGAAAAGTACACAAGCAAAGATACGAAGCAGAATATTTGAATGATACACACAAAGTTAATAGTTCAAAGGAAAAAAGGAAAAAGAAAACTCTGTTGAGATATAGTCACTAGGAAAGTTAAACACTGTTATTTCTATTTTACAGTAAGAAAATGGAGGATCAAAGATGTTTAGTAACTTCCCTGGGACTACAGCTAGGAAGTCACAGAACTTAAAGTCTGAACTCTTTTCTTCTCTTTCCACGTAAGCAGGGTTGAGGGTGAAGGCTTCACAGGGGAGGTAACATTTAGGTTTGGAGATCATAATCATTTTCCATTTAGTGTTCTCACTCTGTCCTTTCCTACCTTGCTGTTCATTTGCTCATTACAATATTTATTTCTACTTTTGATAGTTTGGAAATTTTCATGCTTCCTGGGGAAGACAGAAGCAAGAGACTTGAATTGTGCTTTAACAAAAATCATCTATCAGAGTGGCTGGTTGGCTCAGTTGGTTTGAGCTCAGTGCTCAGAACACCAACGTCGCCACTTCGATTCCAACAAGGACCAGTGAGCTGCGCCCTCCACAACTAGATTGAAAGCAATGACTTGACTTGGAGCTGATGAATCCTGGAAAAACACAGTTTCCCAACATTTCCCAATTTAAAAAAAAAAAAAAGTCACCCTTGAAAAGGTGCTTTCCCTCATTTAAAAAAAAAAAATCATCTACCATATTTTGTTGATTCTAAGATGCACTTTTCTCCCATCTTAACAGCACTAAAATCAAGATGAATGCTTTAATCAATGGCATCTTACAATTCCTGTTGGCCAGGTGGCAATTATGACATACTTGTCGTCGTTGCCTGTGTAAGCCTGAATATCAAAAGTATCAGCATCAAAACTTGCAGAATGGGCATCAGTAGCATGGATGAAAATGGCTGAAACAAGAATGGACTACTCTTTACCTCTAGGAACAAAGTAGTTCTTAGAAGAAGGTGATATATTTAGCAATGTTCCTGGGTGTTTAGTGTAGGCTAGCTCTGTATAACTGCAAAGCAGTTAATGAGCCCAGAAACAACAGCTTTTAGTTCCTTTCACGATTATGTCAAGATGTAGCTGTATCCCAATACTCTTAGAGCACACGGGTCCTGTTGTGTGAAAAACCGAAGACATCCATGACTGAGTCAAAAGTGATTTGGAAAAGTTAGTGTCTGAAGGTGAAGAACTTTTAGGAATAACAACCAATTAATTTTATTTTTATTGTCCTTTTTAGGTATAAACAAAGTAACACATGATTTAAAAAATCTCTAATCAAAGTTCATAGATCCCTTTCAACAAGTAGAAAATAAAAATTCTAAGTGAAAGGAAAGCATGTTTTTCCATTTAATTAGCAGGGATTGTCTTGGTATATAAAATAATAATCAAATAATAATGAATTTTAGGTTCAAGAGAATATGATATTAACAATATACTGAGTTTTCTCTTGCCCAAAGATAACCTAAAGACAAAACAAATACACAAACAAAAATCTCTTCTGGTATGCATCATTTTCACCAATTGTCAATGACTTTTTTTTTTTTTTTTTTTTTAATTGGGGAAGGGGAACAGGACTTTATTGGGGAACAGTGTGCACTTCCAGGACTTTTTCTCCAAGTCAAGTTGTTGTCCTTTCAAGCTTAGTTGTGGAGGGTTCTGTTCAGCTTCAAGTTGTTGTTCTTTCAGTCTTAGTTGTGGAGGGCGCAGCTCAGCTCCAGGTCCAGTTGCCGTTTGACCCAGTTTTAGTAGGACTGAATAAATTTCTTGTGTTTGTGCCTTAGTAGTGGACCCCTCTTTATACACATCTAAAGACATAGCTTTAAAAAAATAAAAACCCTAAGTACCCTCCCTGGGAGAATTACTTTGTGGGTGTGCCAGACAAGTTTAGAACATTGCTAATTCACATATGAATTGGTAATTAAATATCTTTTGATTGAATTCAATATGGTGAAGTGTAAGAATGCAAGTAATCCAATGTTTTTGTGTTATTTAAAGGGGACAAAAACAAACTGTAAACCCACTTGTAACTGATTTTGAAATGCTTTCCTCAGCAGCTTTACTTTCCCACTTATTTTCTTGAGCTACTATTTACATTAACCTCCCACCTTCATTGATGATGGAGGATGTGGTTTCAAAGCAAAAGGAATGGTAGAATTAAGTCCCATAAGATTAAGAGTGTGCTACCTGAGACTAAAATAATATTACATGCTAACTATACATTAATAAATAATTTTATAAATAATAAAAAATAAAAAGAGTATGCTCCCAATAGCAAGAGATTAATAAATAAATTTTTAAAAAGAATAATATCAGCAGAAGTTGGTTTTATTTGAGCTTGTTAAGAAGAGAGAACACAGTGGAAATATAATGGCTGTGTGTGATGTCAGAGGGATATAGTGGATGGGGGAGGGGGGTTCACACAGTGTGAGGGATATAAATGATAAATGTCTAAGTATTACTTTGTTTTGTGCACATGAAACTAATTAAAAATAAAATAAAATAATTTAAAAAAAAGAAGAGAGAACAGCTTGGCTTACTAAGAAAGGAAAGAATGTGACAGAGCTCTTAAGAAGAGCCATTTTCAACACCTATTTTTTTAATATCCTCAGCATGTAAGTCACCTCCAAAAGAAGAAATGAAACAAGTACAGAAATAATTGCCATATAGTATGGAAAATAAAAGACATACAGAGCAGAACTATGGGAATTTAGAGAACACGTTAGACAACTTTCAAATGACCGAGATATTTGGGGGAATAAAGCAATTCTCTCACTTGAAGATCCTAGTCAAACTAGGATTGCACTGAAGAGGCAAGTGGGATAGGCAATAAATATAATTAGGGAGGTGAGTTAAAGAGGAAAGTCCTTCTTAATCTTCTTTTCAAGACAAAAGCAAGTTTGGTCATTTTTCTCTTTCTAATTTGTTTGTGCCGAAAGTATTAGAGTGATTTTGAAGAATGAGAGCTTTTACCGTAGAGGTAGCTCATGATTACATTGGTTATGCTTATATTCTGCAGGGCAGGGTGTGAGCTTATGTCCCAGTTTGCATGGGGAAGTCACAGTTTGCACATATTGCCCAAAGGAATTCTTAATTGTGCCCCTTTCCACTCTCAAAAGTAAATGCGGTTGCCCTAGCCGTAGATGAAGAACAAAAATAATCTTTGGCTAGACTCTGGCGCCCTCATATGATTAAAGCCTGAAAAGTCTTTACGGAAATAAAAACGTTTTCCTTGAGATTACATTGGGGAACTTCACATTCTGATATTGCTTATTCGGAGAGGAGAAGTCGCCACAGAAAATGTGAACATCCCAAAGTGGATCATCTACTAACTTCACCCCAAAGATCTCAGCTTTGCATTTCATGTCATCAGACTTTATCACTGAATACCCCTGACAGTGGCCACTATCTTCAGACTCCAGGACCCACTTCCGACCTTCATCTATCAGTAACTTTAGCTCCTGGTACACTGTCCCTCTCTCTAATACTACTTCTGTCTTACTTCTTGGTGAATTCAATATACACATAGGAGATTTTGCCAGCACACTAGCCTCTGACTACCTTGCACTTCTCTCTTCTAATGCTCTTGTTCCCCCCCACCCCCGCCTCTGCTGTGCACTCCCAGGCCACGCCGTGGACACTGTCATCACCAGTCTCATTTTATGTACCTTGCTCTCTGACTACCATATCCCCTCTTTCCACCCAGCTCCTTCTAGTAACCCAATTCCAACAAATAGTTGACCCACACAAAGACTACAATCCATTCATTTTACTAATATTTCACTGTGCTTCATCCCCCACTGTTCCTTTTAGTCTCCATACCAGCTGAGATTCCATCATTATGCATTACAGTAATAGTCTTGTAAACACCCTCAACTCGCTTGCTCATCTTTGCATTGCCACTTGCTTGGCAAAACTACACACTCTAGTTAAATTCGGATCTTCCCTCACTCTGTGCCTACATCTCTGCAGCTGAATGTGGGTCGAGAAAGACACATATGAATAATGATTTATCTGATTTTATTCATGATCAAGAATCTAAATGCTGGGACTCTCACTGGTATAGCAACTCATACCCTATTTCCCGATGCCATTCACTGTTCTATTTTCCTATTTCAATATGTCACGATGTCTTCTTTTTCCTCAGTACTCTCTCCTGTCATCATTCTCAGCTGACAACCTTATTTCCTACTTTGCTGAGAAAATTGAAGCAAGCACAAGAGATTTCTAGATGCCTGCGCCGTATCTGCCCACCTACCGCACACTCTGCCTTCCCTCCTCCTGCTGTGGCATACATGAACTGTCCATGCTCCCGTCTAAGGCCTCAGGCCACGTCCCCACTTTGCACTAAAATCATCCCCTCTTTCCTAGCTAAGTGACAGCAATTTCCCCCTTTCTCTTCCACATCATTAGCTATAGATAGCATTCTGGATGTGCTATATATTTACATATCATATAGTTATATATCGATGTCAGTGTATCTACAGCTCTATACATCCCTGGCTGCCAGCTCCTCCCCAATGCCCTAAAAACATGCTGTTATTTATTTCTCTCAATTCCAATATCATCTCTCTGCATCTCATACCCTCTGACCACTGTTCTATTGCTCTGCTCTCTTTTGCAACAAAACTGTTCAAAAGAATTCTCTATATTCTCTACCCCAATCCCTCTCTCATTCTCTCTCAAATCCACTCAGTCAGAACCATGAGACATAATAATAAGTCATTGTTTTAAGCCTCTTCGTTATCGAGTGGTTTATATGCAGCAATAGATACCTGGACTAGAAGGAAAGAACCTATACCCTGACAGACTTACATGACTTTGACAACTTGTATCAGGAAAAGCCTGGGGAGGAGCTGAGGGTACAGATGCTAAGAGTGTTAAGCCAATGAGGATAAAATATATTTAAGTCACATTCATTGACATGGGTACATTCCCCCAGGTTTTGGAGTATAACATATTGGTTGGAATACTGAGGATAGTGCTAAGCGTTTGAAAAGGTTAGCTAATGAAAGCCTGGACACAGTGATAGCCTAGCGTTAATGAGGTCGAAATGCCAGCACTTCTCTACCCTACTGTAGGCAAATGAATGCAAGCTTCAGGAAAATACCTCCTAATTAGAGGTCATTAGACCTCTCCTAATTAGGACCTCACCTCCTAATTAGACCTCTCTGGGAAGGTCTAAAAGATGCTCCTTTCACAAGACATTAGGAAATGCATTAGTGAGGCAGGCACCAGCATTCTTGAAGAGCTCTGTAGGCAGAGATATTGGCAAGTGAGGCTGCAATGAAAATGTATGTCCTTCTCTCAGTGGGAACAAAAGGATTCGGCACTGTAACGGCCAGCTCTAGTGCTGAACTGTTACAGACAATGTGGAGTAACTACCACAATAAGCCACAGGATGGAGTACATAATCAGTGTTTTGACCTGCTGCGCTTTGTGGCAATGGCTAATTGCTTATGGGGTCCCAAGAAATCATAAGTTGACAGCTTACTAAGATGCTGCTGGACATATACAAATGGGAAAAAGTCTGCTAGGCAGAACCTAACTCACGTTGCCAAAGTGTGTATTGTACCCAATACCCAGGCCTAAGTCGGTTCAGAGATGGAGAGGCCCTCTCGGGGAAATCTGGGCACTTTAGAGAAAAGATCTTGCAGCATGGCCATAGGTGTGTACCATGAATCTTCCTTCAACCCAGTGCTTCTTCTCCTTGGCACATACTTACATTTTGGGCTATTTCTTTGGTGTGGGAGACTCCTGTACACTGCAGGATGTTTAGCAGTACTAGTCTCTGTCCACTAGATGGCAGTAATATACACACACAGCCCTTTTCCCAGTTGTGACAACCCCAATGTCTGCCAGACATTGCCAAATATTCTCTGGGGAGTAGGGTTATCAGATTTAGCAAATGAAAATACAGGTTAAATTTGAATTTCAGCATCAAATGATTGCATGGGGGCATACTTATACTAAAAAATTATTTGTTGTATATCTGAAATTAATATTTAACTGGGTGACCTGCTGGTTATTTGGCAACCCTACCTGAGGGGCAAAATTGCTCCTAGTTGAGAACCACTGACCTAAGTCAGTGCTTCTCAATCTTTTAATGTGCTGAGCATCTCATTAAAACACTGATTCTTGGGACCCACTCCCAGAATTCTGATTTAGTAGGACTGGGGTAATGACTATGAATTTGCATTTTTAATGAGTTCCCGGGTGATGCTAATCCTTCTGGTCCAGGGATTGGAATAGCACTGGCCCAAAAAGATTTGCTAGGTGACTATACACTTGAGCAAAGGCAATATCCAATGTTTCCGGGATCATTAGATACTACCGCTGAAATTACATTAACCTTCAGTGACACAAAATGCCACCCAGTTCAGAAATTCAGAGTAGCAACTCCTGGAGATCAGCAGACAGATGGACGCTTAGCCTAAGTGAGTCTAACCCTGGATCGTCACATGGAGTGATCACTATTGTTGTAGGAAGCATCAGGAATCCCCTGGAACTGCCCCCCCCCCCCACGCCTCCTCTCTACCAAGACAGAAACCCAAAATTAATAGCACGTCCCTGAGAGAGTTACAGGGATTAATACCTACAACAGATATTTATGGTACCGGGGCAGTGATTCCTCCAGGCTTTTCCATTTAGCTAACCCTTTTTAGCTGGTACAGAAGTCAGATGGATCACACAGAATGACATTAGAATATTATGATCGTAATCAGGTGGTGAAGCCAATCTCAGCAGCAGTTCAAGCCGTGGTATCTTTAGTGGAAACAATTAACACAGAACCTGGTCCCTGATATGAAGCTATCTGACCTATCAAATACTTTCTTTTCCTCTCTAATCAATAAGGAAAGTCAAACGCAATTTGCATTTACATAGCAGGAACAACAGTATATACTTATGTTCATGTCCCAGACCTATGTTTTCTCTTCTCCTGCCATCATAATATAGTTAAAAGGAACCTTGATTGTCTTAATATCCCAGAAGATATCATGCCGATGCTGTATATTAATGTCATTATGCCAATTAGATCCAGTATGCAGAAAGAAACAAGCATCAAAAATACCTTATTTACATATACAGGTGCCAAAGGGTGGGAGTTAAACCCTACAAAATGTAATAGGTCTATTCCATCCGTGATATTCATAGAGGCCCCATCACCTGGCGCAGGTCAGGGCAGCCTTTCCAAAATGAGACATAAGTTGCTATATCTTGCACTTCCCACTGTGAAGGAAAAATCATACCCCATATTTGGTGAAACTCTTTCAAATTTGGAGGTAATCGATGCAATGTTTGAACATGCTGCTCTGACTCATTCATTCAATAATTTGTAAAGCTACCATTTTTGAGTAGGACCAGATACAAGAAAGGAATCCAGGGTTCAAGAGAAGCTGCAGTGCCACGTAGGCCCTGGGACCCAGCAGACCAAGTAGTAGTAGAAATGAATATTGCGGAAAGAGAGTCTGTATAGAGCTTGAGGCAAGCTCCGGTAGAATCACCACAGCACAGACCTCTAGGGGTTTGGTGAGGCCATATCCTCCTCTGATGACAAATACTCTCTACTTCAAAAGCAGCTGTGGCTTGCCCTAGTTTTTGAGACTGAAATAATGACCAGGTGGCACCAACTGACTGTACAACCTGAATTTCCCATCATGAACCACAGAACTGGATGTACGCAGCAACATTTCCATTGTAACATGGATGCAGTCGAGGAAGACCAGGCCCCCAGCAGGTCCAGAAGGCACAAGTGACATGTATGGTGAGTTGGCTCCAACTTCCCAGTACCTTCGCCTACCACTTCTCTACCTTTTCCTCAATCTGTACAACAGGGGTATTTATGATGGTGAAGGCTGTCAAAAATCAGATGATCAAGGGACCTATTTTGTGAACGTCAGGACGCCTCTTTCCCCGGGCATTCCAGTGCTAGCTCAGCAGGTCCATATACAAAGCAATCATGGCAGCATGGAAGGAAGTGTGAGCTAATAACATGGTTTTCACCACCACCACCACCCCCACCGAACCCTCAAGGCCAGTCTGGCTATATCTAGTGCGATTGCCCAATCTGCCAACAGAAGAAGCCAATACTAAGCCATGATATGGCACCACTGTCCAGCGTGACCAGTGGCCACCTAGTAGTGGTTGATTATGGTGGACTCCTCCCATTGTAAAGAGACCAGCTCTTTATGCTCTCAGGGATAGTCACCTATTCTGGGTAAAAATTTACTTTCCCTGCCTGCAGAGCTTCTGCCAACACTATCATGAAGTTACAGACTGTCTCATCTATAGCCATGTAACCAACATAACACTGTCTCTGACCATGGGCATATGCTATAGTCCAGGAGGTTTTTGGAAATGGGCTCATGCTCTCAACATCCACTGCGTACTCCTATCACGCAGAAAGAGCTGGCTTGATAGAACAGTGAGCTGGCCTATAGAAGTCTCAATGATAGCGCTAGCTCGGACACCATGCAACATTGGGATACTGTCCTACAGCACATGGCATATGCCTTAAACCAGGAGCCAATACTGCACAGAGCCAGAATGCATGGGTGTGGGGAGCACGGAGAGGAATGGTTCCTCCATCCACACTTGTCCCCTATGTGTTTCTCTAACATATTAGACACACTCCTCCTGCCTCTATTTCCTGTCCCCAGATGCTTTCCTCCACCCTAAAGTTGCAAACCTCTTTTTGCCTTCCTGATTACCCCTTCCCTTACTATATTTTTCTTTCTAGCCCTTCTCATCTTCCAACATACTGTCTTATTTATTTGGTTATTGTTTATTATCTGTCTTCTCCCACTAGAAGGTGAGCTTTACAAGAACTGGGTTCTATTTCATTTACTGTTCTATACCCAGTGCCTAAGACAGTGCCTGAAGCATAGTAGGCTGTTTCATTCAATAAGATTGACTTGAATGAATATCGTGAAAGTTCTTGGAAAAGCGTAAACAAATATCTCTAGTCTATTATCTTTACCTACATTAGGGATTGGTTGGCAAGTTTTTCCGTAAAAGGCTAGATAGTATATATTTTAGGCTTGTGTGCCATGCAGTTGCTGTTGCAACCACTCTGCTCTGGCATTGTAGCATGAAAGCGGCCATAGACAGTAGGTAAATGGATGGGTGATACATGGAAAGAAAAGAAAGGAATTGCTGGATCACGTGGTAATTTCATGTTTAACTTTGTGAGTAACTGTCAAGCTGTTTGTTATGGAAGCTACAACATTTTACATTCCTACCAGCAAAGCACAAAGGTTCCAGTTTCTCCACATTTATGCCAACATTTGTTATTTTCCTTTTTCTTATTTTTTATCATGGCCAGCCTAGTGGGTATGAAGTGGTATCTCATTGTGGTTTTGATTTCCAGTTCCCTAATGATTAGTGATGTTGAACATCTTTCCATGTGCTTATTGGTCAATTGTATGCCTACGTTGGAGCAATGTCTATTTAAGACCTTTGCACTTTTTTAATTGGGTGGTTTGGTTTTTGTTGTTAAGCTGTAGGAGTTCTTTATATATTCTAGAGATTAACCCCTTATCAAATCAATGATTTGCAAAGATTTTCTGCCATTCTATGGTTTGTCTTTTCATTCTCTTAATAATGTCCTTTGATGCACAAAAGTTTTTAATTTTGAAGACGTCCAATTAGTTTATCTTTTGTTGCCTATGCTTCTGGTGTCATATCCAGGAAATTCATCCCAAATGTCATGAAGCTTTCCCCCTATATTTTCATCTAAGAGTTCTTATTTTTATACTTTTAGCTTTTACATTTATGTCTTTGGTCCATTTTGACTTAATTTTTGTATATGGTGTACGATAAGTGTCTAACTTAATTCTTTTGCATGTGGACATACAGTTTTCGCAATAGAGTTTGTTGAATGTCTTTCGCCATTGAATGGTCTCGGCACCCTTAGTCTGCTCTATTGGTCTGTATATGTCTTTATACCAGTACCAGTGTTTTGATTACTGTAACTTCGTTGAGGGTCGAGTTTTAAATCAGTAATTTCAAAGAACTAAAGTGGGGATTGAAGGGAACCAAAATTTTGCCACCCTGAAGCCACCTTTTCGGGATATTGATTTCAAACTGTTTATTAAGAAACAAAAACCCAGAACCTTTGACCCTCCTCCACCCTTATCCTGCCCAAGGGATTCAGACAGGAAAACCTGCTTTAGGAAGGGAGCCTTGGCTTAATCACCCTAAGAGTCTTCACCCCAGCATTAGTCAGGAAGACTCCAAGCCTGTTAGCTAGAGACCCACTGTGTCCCATTGTTTCTGAGTTGTCTGACCTGTGTGTTCTTCACCTACTTGTAAATCACCGCCATTCTCACGTCTAGAATCTAATACCTCGCCCCTTTTCTCCTTTGTCCAAAAATGTCATATGTACCCAATGTTGCTTCTCTGTCTAAAATTTTCATGTTTATGTGATTTTCCCATGTGCACATACTAAAACTTTAACTTTCTCCTGTTAATTTGTCTCTGTTAGTTTATTATTAGCCCAGCCAGAAGAACTTAGAAAGTAGGAGGAAAAGTAGTAGGTTTTCTATAAAGGGCCACACAGTAAATATTTGGGCTTCACAGTCCATGAGGTCTCTGTCACAATTACTCCACCCTGCTATTGTAGCACTAAAGTAGCTGTAGACAATACATAATCAAATGGGTGCGGCTGTGTTCCAATAAAACTTTATCTGTAAAAATGGGTTGTAGGATGGATTTTTCCCAAGGGCAGTAGTTTGACATCCCCTAGACTAGAGGTCACAGTTGGGCATTTTCAAAGGCCTAAAGAAAGGCCAGTGTGATAAGAACAAAAACAAGAGAGGAGGGAGATGAGTTGGAGAAATAAGCATGGGCCACATCACCCAAACACTTATAGGCCACACAAGAAGAATTTGATTTATTCTCCCTTACCCATTCACTCACCAGACACTCAACAAGGACCTATTAGGAGCAGCGGGGTTGATTACATAAGAGTTAGGCTCAGTCAGCCTCATGGAGCTTCGATGTAGAGAAGAGGCATGAGCTAAGGAGTTTTAATACAGTATCATATTTCCTTTCTGAGTCATGGCATATGCTTCATTCCATCACCTGAACCATGGATCCCTGCTCCATATTGCCTTAGTTCAAGCTTTGTTAATTCTCTCCAGGATGACTGCAACAGTCTATGCAAACAGGTCTGACAGAGCCTCTAGCCTCATCTTTCAAACTAGCCTCCACACTGCAGGAAGAGACATTTCTGAAATGCAATTCTGATTGCACTCCCCAACTTCAAACTATTTGGATGGCGTTCAGCACTCTCAGAGTCAAATCCAAGCTCACATGACAATATGTACAGCCCTGTGTGATCAGGCCCCAGCCAACTTCTCAGCATCATTTGCTCCCTCTCCTTTAATGGGAAGTGATAGTTGACAGCTCAGAACATCTACTCACACCCACATAAGAACATGTTTGATTCATGATTAAACCCTGGGATAACATCTACATCAAAGAAGAGCATTTGGTATCTGTGTGAATTCCTGTTGTTGCTGTTTCTAACATACAGTATAATTACAAATTGAGCAAGACTTGTAATATGCTCTTATAATAATAAGAGCATACACTTATGGAGATAATCTGTGCCCAGTGCTCTTAAAACATTTAATCCTTACAAGTACCTTAAGAAGTAGGCCATATCATTGAACCCATTTTACAGATTAGGAAATTGAGGCACAGAAGAGTTACCTTCCCTAGGATCACACAGATCGCATATGTGATGACATCAATATTCAAACACAGGAATTCTGGTTCCATGATCTGTTATTAAGCACACTAAACCATAAAGATACCATTTTAAATGATTGACCGAAGCAGCGCCCATAGTCTAAAACAGTGGTCTGTGGATAGTAGCACAGGGATCATCAGGATGCTTATTAGAAATGCAAATTCTCAGACCTGAGCCCTGACCTACTTAATCAGAATCTCTGGAACTGAGGCTTCTGAATCTGAGTTTTAGCAAGCTCCCCAGTTGATTTTCAAGCGTGATCAAGTTTGAGAAGCGCTGCTTTTAAACATTCATTCCTGGGGATTAAAGGCCTGAATGGAGGCAAAGCTAAGACAATATAGTGGTACCTCGGTTTTTGAACGTAATCCACAAGTTCTGAAACGTTTTTAAACAGCCGACCGCTAGGCCTCAGGATTTTGCACTCAGTGGAAGCTGTGTGACATGCTCGACTTCTGAGTTGTGTTAGAAAACTAAAGCATTTACTTCCGGGTTTATGGCATGCATAAACCAAAATATTTGTTAATGGAGACATTTGAAAACCAAGGTACCCACTGTACATGAATCATTTGAACCAAAGAAATAGGAAAAGGATACTTTTAATGCACAAAGGTTTCAGATCATGACAAAAAGAAAACAAACCCTAGTACAGAACCATGTAGATGTTAGAGGTCTTGTGAGGATGCTGAAGAAAAGCACAGGATTAACCTGAATCTAGAGCCAATCTGGCCTAAGGTTAAACCTGGCATACCATGTGTGGTATACCATAGTATGGCATACCATACTAAGGTTAAAGCCATGTGCCTTTTAGCAAATTGCTTAACCGGAGCCTAAATTTCTTCATTGAAAGGTTACAATAATAACCACCCTGACCTGTGCCCCATGATGGTTGTGAAAAATCAAGTGGGATAATGTATGTGACAATGCTTTGTATGGAGAGACAGTGTGGTGATCACATTTCATGTTCTGCTCTCTTTACAGAAGAATATGTGTATCGTCCCTAATCCTACTCAAGCAACAGATAGGATTTTGAGTCTTGCAGTGACATAAGAGAACTCTACTTTCTATAGTGTAGGTTGCAGAAGATAAACAGCTGGAATGAGGGGTTGCTCTGCATCTTAAAGTCACAGAACCTAGCAATGACATTAAGTGAGGACTTACTATATATGTCTCTACACTCATCTGAAGCTTTATAATTTCTGTCCCCTACCCCTACCCCCGCAAAAGTTTAATTAAAATCTGGGATAGTTTAGGCTAATATCCAGCCCTGTGCTCTCTTACTGCCTACCAGTGGTTGCTGTTGCATGGGTTATTTACAATAGCTTCTGTTCTGATTGGTCAATGCTCATGCCACACAGGTTGTTAAATATTTCAGTAACAGTCTCAGTTATACGCCATACCAGAAAGGAATGTCATTTGAAGCTGATTTCAAACAGACGCAGCTCCTCTCTGTCTGGGATGGTTTCATGGGTTCATCCTGGGCCTCATGGGACCTATTCTGACCTTTAATTCTATTGCATAATCCTCAACTTAATGACAAATGGTTTCGGCATGTTTATTAAAACGACACCATTTATCATTTATCTACTCTGTCTCAAGCACATTTCTCCAACCTAGGAAAACAAGCTACTACTCTAGAAAAATTCCCATGCATGTGTAGGAAAGAATTCTATTTCTAGGCTGGGGTTTCTTTTATTCATTTTGCAAAGTTGTGACTTTCCCAGCCAACACTCTCCTTTCTTTCCCATTTTTTCCCCCATGCTATTTTCTCCCCTCAGTTAGGGACAGAATATTTCCCTTTTCCTAGCTATTCATTTTTTTCCCTCTTGGTTTGTCTCTGTATTAAAAGCTACTTTCAGATTAAAATGGATTATTTAGGACAGGGAGCTTCAGTTGAAAGAGGCACATATGCCTCTCACAAGAAGATAAAACACATTAATTATATTCCTTACTCGAACTGATTTTCAACTATGTAATAGATTCGTATGCTTTACAATCTTCACTTCCAAATAGTAGGAGGAAGACACTAGTTATTTTTCTAGCATGCGTAATTTTTTATTGAAGCTGAAATGTTCAAAGTGATCACTGACCACACCAGTGTGGGGCATGATATGGACACTTAATCCCCAAATTACAAAAATTACAAAACGATTTCTGGCTATCTTCAAAGTGGCCCATGCAATCTAAGGAGCAGTCCAACATGTGTCTCTCACTTGGTGTGATTTGGTTTCCCACACCTCGGAAGTGTTTAACAGAAACTCCCACGCTTAGAGATACTCCATCAAAGCAGGCACAACCAGGGCGAGATGCTGTCTAATTTTTTTCTCTTCCCAAAATAAACAAAAACCTAGAGGTTTTAAGCCTCTAGGTTTACTCATGGCATGTTTCCCGGAGCAGCACTGAAGTCACTTGGGACGTTGTCAGAAATGCAGAATCTCAGGCCCACTCCAGACCCACTAAATTCTAAGAAGCCTGCTTTTTAACAAGATCTCCAGGTGATTCTTATATTAAAGAAGGAGAAGTACTGATGTAAGTGACAATGTTTGTTAATGCACATACCAAAAAAGAAACAAGATTCTCTACTCAGTATGAATATTAAAAAAAAAAAAAAAACAGGCAAACAACTCACCTCAATTATGATGTGTGATGTTGGAAGGAAAGCAGCCCAAACCTTAGTAGACAGGCAGTGATGATACACTTATAGGTCTTCCCATAGAGACTTCAACCAAGATCCATGTCCCTTAAAGTCCAGGAACTTCCCTTTCCCAGCTCTCAAGAGGCAAGAGGAAAAAAAAAAAAAAATCACAGAGGAAACTGATCAGCCCAGGCTAGGTCCTGCAACACCAGAAGGACTCAGGCTTTCCAAAAATAAACTGGCCTTGAGGAAATGTCCAGGGTGAAAAGAACAGTTCTCAGATCGCCTTGAATTCCTTTTTTTCTCCGTTAGCTGGTTTTTACCCACATTTCTTTCTCATTCACTGGGATTCAAACTGACAACGAAGCAGCCTGGGATACTTTTCCAGCGTTCCTGGCAAGGGGCTGGGAAACAGGAGGAAATTCCCATGTCAGAGAGATAGTTTTATATCTTTCTCTTTGTGCAACAGAATCCTGATGACAGCATCTCCAATGCTAACGACAACTCGAGGAAGGACCAAAACCAGTTCTAGCAAATAGTTTCGCTCTGTGTTAACTTCCTGTCTTTGACTAGCTCTGCCGTAATCGGGGGTCTCTTTTCATAGGCTCTGCCTTCTAGCAAAAAAAGCACACGCAGGAAGATAACACAGATTTAGAAAGGAAGTGAAAGAAGCCAAAGCAAAGACAGTGTTAGGTTTCAGTGTAAAGGTCCACCAAAGATTTAAAGAGGAGAGAAGCTGTATTTAGAACACGCTATCCTTGCCAATGTTCTCTTTTTCTAAACCAGAAGTATAATAGGAATTTAAGACTATTATATAGGCATTTCATATTCTGAAAATATGATGTCAAGTGAAATAATATGGCATTTACTAAGAGTTTCTGGTCCCACTCTTCACTATCCTTGACAAGTTTTTTCATCCAAGCCTTCCCAGCTGTAAAACAGTGATAACAGTAATGCCTTCCTTACAGAGCTGGCATGGTAACACCATGAGACACGTGAAATACCCATCACTGAACTGGCTGTGCTGTAAGTTCTGTTTATATTTAAGTCACCACCCTGATTCTTCTCTCTATTGTGCATACCTAAACACAAATCAGGCACTCAATAAGTATTTATTGAGTTAAACACTTATTGAAAATGGAAGTTAAAAAAAATCTTGACATTGTTAAGAAATTCTATCTATTTATTTTTATTATTTTTTATTGTGGTAAAATATAACATGAAATTTGCCATTTTAACCATTTTTAAATGTTTGATTCAGTGGCATTAATTACACGCACAATGTTATGTAACCACCATCACTATCTATCTCCAAAACTTTTTCGTCACTCCAAACAGAAATTCTACTCATTAAGAAATAACTCCTCCAGGGATTTTTTCCATGTGAGGATCACTTTTTAATTTGGGAGTCCCTCCTCCCTCATGGTAATAGTTGCATTTTAAGTACCCCGGAAGAGAAAACACATAATGTCAAAAATAACATAGAGAACTCTTTTAAATAAATTTGCATTTTAATCACACCACACAACAAATCTTTGAAATATGTGTGAAATTATTCTTTATTCCAGCAAGAAACAAGATTTAGCACAAACCTTGACATAAAATGGTTGTCATGCTTGTGGATAGAGTTGAACCTCTTTTAAATATGGTCTACCTTCTAAACAGGTTAAATTCATCAGGCTAATTATTTCCTTTTGAAGGAAGGAGAGAAACTAGCACTTACTGAAACCCACAGTGTCATGGCAGGGACTCAGCTCCTGCTCCCCACATAAGAACACAGGACATGGTGAGGCCAAAAAGGAACACCCATGGAGCCATAAATAAGAGAATCATACCACTATAGTCTCTCTGGCAGCTGTGTTGGAGACACAGGAAGCAGGCTCCACACAATGAGCAATCCGCAATCTGCCATCCGCTTCCCTGCCAACCAACCAACTAACCTCCTAACGTAGCCATGGCAGTTATATTAGTGGCTAATGGCTAACTGGTTACAGCTGATGGCCACCCAGCCACAGTGGATGGCCATCTGATTACAGCTGATGGCCATCTAATAACCGAGCCAGCACCTTTCCATATGAGGCAGAGAACCTGGAAACTGCTCTCTGGGACTCTGTTCCCACACACAGGTACCAGCAAGGACTCTAATTTCATCTCACTCTTTATCATAAACATGAATAAGTGTGAAATTATTTATTATAAGTGTGCTATTACTGTGATCCTCATACTACTGTGATATTACTGTGTGATAATTCTCCTAGTAATTGCACAGTTGACCATTTTGTTGTTATATAAGCATGAGCAAAGCAGAGGCACCTGTACCTCCCTGGTACTTAATTGAGCAAAGCATGTGTGCACTATACTACTAGTGCAATTGTTTATACATAAGCAAGGCCTGGGGGGAGAAACCCAGACCAGCACAAAATTACAAACTTCCTTACCAATGGTACGTTTAAAAGAAGTGCAGATACATCCATAGAGATGGAAGAAATTTTATTCCAAGTTTTATTCTAAACCAAGCTTTATTCTAAAGCTAACCTGACAAATCTAAGTTTAAGGATAATTAAAACATATATTAAACCTGACAAATCTAAGTTTAAGGATAATTAAAACATATATTAAAAATAAGCATGATTCTAAGGATCAGCTAGACACTGTTGGGGAAAAAAGGAATGTATGATATGGTATGGCTCCTGTCCAGGGGTTGACATCAAGGATGGGTAGACAAAACTAACACACATGACCTGACAACAGTGCTGACGGAACACCATATTGGTTCAGGCTGTAGGTGGTGAGAAAAGAGAGTGCCTAGCGTAGAATGAGCAGATTGTGGATGTAGGATTCCTACTTCTTACTGATGTAGATCTATGGCTGACTTGGCTAAGGTGACCAGTGAACTCTTAGCAAAGCTCAGAGTAACTAGGCTCAAGTCCTCATAATTCCCATTGTCGTGTGGGAGACCCTGCTCACTGCGCCATTTGTCATGCGAGGTGGCCTCTGGGGCCTCTGGTCCCACTCCCCACATAAGAACTCAGGATATGGCTAGGCCAAAAAGGAACACCCACGGAGGCATAGATAGGGGAGTCATACCACTATAGTCTCACTGGCGGCCCTATAGTCTCACTGGAGGCTGGATCCACATGACCTGCAACCTGCTGTACGCTTCTCTGCCTGCCACCCAACCGACTAACCAACCAACGCAGCCGTGGCAGTTATATTAGTGGCCAATAGCTCACTAGTTACAGCTGACGGCCAACTAGCCACAGCTGATGGCCATCCAATCACAGTTGATGGCCATTTACTACCCGAGCCAGCACCTTTCCATGTGAGGCCGAGAGCCTGGAAACTGCTCTCTGGGACTCTGTCCCCACACCCATTTATTCCAGAACAATAAACATTAAATGAGTTCTTATTTAAGAAGTAACCCAAGCCTCTTTTCCAATGAGGCAAATCTAAGTGATTCCAATTTACAAAACACATTGCTTTTCTGACAGAGGTAACACAAGCTTTAATTTTCAAATTTTCTCCCAAGTCCCATGTAACATGTAATTTTATGTTATTAAATATAATATTAAGACAGTAGTAATTCAATATGGGAAAGAAAAAAAGAAGGAAGGTAAAAAGAACGAAAGAGGGAATGGAGGAGAGAGGGAGGAAGGAAGAAAAGAAAAAAAAGAAATTAGAACCTAAATGTTCACCAGTAAGGTTAAATAAAATGTAGCATATGCATACCATAAAATATTATGGAACAGTTAAAAATAATGAGATAGAAATATATGTACTGTCTTGACAAAGAAAGATCTCTAAGACATGTTAATTGTAAAAAGCAAGTTGCTAATTAACATAGAGCATACAAATGTTAAAACACATGTAAGTACACAGACAGATACACACACACACACACACATACACACACACACACATACAATCACAAAACAAAACTATGTATTTTCATAGTTTTTCCATACATATTGTCCTGTGGGGCGGCAGGCGGAGTCTCTGGTCCCGCTCCCCACATAAGAATGCAGGACATGGTGAGGCCAAAAAGGAACACCCACGGAGCCATAGATAGGGGAGTCATACTAGTATATTCTTGCTGGCGGCACTATACTCTCACTGGTGGCTGGATCCACACTGTCCGCAATCCACCATCCTAACTGCAATCCACGCTTGCCAGCTCAGCCACCATCTTCTTGCTAGCCCCCATTTTCTGCTAGCGTAGCTACAGCAATTATATTAGTGGCCAATGGCTCACTGGTTACAGCTGACGGCCAACTAGCCACAGCTGGTGGCCATCCAATCACAGTTGATGGACATTTATTACCTGAGCCAGCACCTTTCCATGTGAGGCCGAGAGCATGGAAACTGCACTCCTGGCTCTGTCCCCACACTCCACCCCTACAGGGTCTCACCTCACAATCTACGCGACAAGCGTCTTCTGCGAGGGGTCCTGTGTGAGGAGTCTGGTCTGGAGATGAATGCAATATCCTAGATACAGCCAGGCTCTCTGGACACAGCCAGGGTTTCTCAGGGCACCACCAGTCCTTCTGGGCATGGCCAGACTTCCTGGGCTTCTTAGGGTACCACCAGTCTCCCCGGGCACAGCCAGGGCCTCTCAGGGCACTGCCACTCTCTCTGGGCTCAGCCCGACTTCCTGGGCACAGCCACGGCCTCTCAGGCTACCACCAGTCTTTCTGGGCACAGCCAGTCTTCCTGGACACAGCCAGTCTTTCTCACATATTCTCCACGGTGGCTGGTCGAGACACAAAAGCAAACATCCGCCAGTTTCACTACATGGTGGTGTGTTCCCAAGCAAACAGTCAAGCGGTCCATTAAATTAGGAATAGAAGGCCCATTCCCCATAGTCCACAGTCATTCGCCAGGGCTGCCCGTTAGCCTCACAATGTGTGCACTCTCCACAGGACAAGGGCTCCAAGTCCTCCCCAACCTGGGGGTGAGGGTCTCAGCAAGCACTTCCCAGCTGTCATGCGGGGAGGCCTGCGGGGTCTCTGCTCCCGCTCCCCCACAAGAACGCAGGATATGATGAGGCCAAAAAGGAACACCCACGGAGCCATAAGTAGGGGAGTCATACCACTATATTCTTGATGGCGGCATCCACCTCTCTGCAATCCACTTTTGCCAGCTTAGCCACCATCTTCTTGCTAGCTCCCATTTTCTGCTAGCGTAGCCACAGCAGTTATATTAGTGGCCAATGGCTCACTGGTTACAGCTGACGGCCAACTAGCCACAGCTGATGGCCATCCAATCACAGTTGATGGCCATTTACTACCTGAGCCAGCACCTGTCTATGTCAGGCTGAGAGCCTGGAAACTGCTTTCTGGGGCTCTGTCCCCACACCAGCCCACAAGGCCGCAACGACCTTCACTTTCTCTGGCTTATGCTGGTTGAGGAAACATCCACGTTTTCCACCTCTCCAGGGGGCTCGAGCTCTCCAGCAGTGGCTCCTCCTGGTCTTCCTGGGACTGAGGGTTCATATGCACAAACTGCTCCACCGCCCTTCGGAGAGCTTTGGCCCGCACCGTACCCTGCTTGCTGCCCCATTTGTCGTGCGGGGCAGCCTGTGGGGCCTCTTCTGGGGTCTCTAATCCTGCTCCCCACACAAGAACACAGGATATGATGAGGCCAAAAAGGAACACACAAGGAGCCATAAGTAGGGGAGTCATACCACTATAGTCTCACTGGAGGCTGGATTCACACGACATGCGACCTGCTGTCCGCTTTTCTGCCAACTGACTGACTCCCCTCGCTAGCTGCAATCCACCGTGCTAACTGCAATCTGCTCTTGCTAGCTCAGCCACCATCTTCTTGCTAGCCTCCCATTTTCTGCTAGCGTAGCCACGGCAGTTATATTAGTGGCCAATGGCTCACTGGTTACAGCTGACGGCCAACTAGCCACAGCTGATGGCCATCCAATCACAGTTGATGGCCATTTATTACCTGAGCCAGCACCTTTCCACGTGAGACCGAGAGCCTGGAAACTGCACTCCTGGTTCTGTCCCCACACATATATACCCATCTATGTATATAGTCACATAGAAAAACCTCTGGAAAGACATGACTGACCCAAAATGGCAGCAATCTCTGGGACATATGAAATCAGGAAGTAGGGATGCTATATTGAAAATATACATCTCTATTGTTTAAGGACTTCCTAATGTGTATTTATATACTTTCCTATTTCTTTTAGAGTAAAAGCCAAAAATCTTTACAATCAGTATCTTCCATACCTACTTTTCTGATGTCACTTTCCCTTTCACCGATTCTAATGTAGCCAAACCTATCTCCTTGCAATACTTCAAATATCCATACATTTACCTACGTCAGGGCCTTTCCACTGGCTGTTCCCATTGCGTAGAACGCTCTTCCTACATTTATCCATATGGCTCATTCCCTCACTTCAAGTTTTTCTTCAACTGGTAACTTCTCAGTGAGGCCTACCCTGACCTCCCAACTTAAAATTCCAATTCCTCTTACTAGCACTCTTGATCTGCCTCATCTTATTTTTGTTGATAGCACTTATCACCTTCTAACATATGTGATTTCTTTATTTATTGTGTTAGTTTTTTTTTCCTTCCAGTAGAATGTAAGCTCTATGAGGGTATGGATTTTTATCTGCTTTGCTCATTGATATATACTTAGTCCCTAGAATTGTGCCTGGTATACAAGCAGGTGCTTGATAAAAATGTATTAATCAATTCGCAATTCACAAGAATATATTCATGTGTTTTTTTGTATACTGTTTTTAAGAACCAAAGATAACCACCAAGCTCACAAAAAATAACTTCTAAAAAGTTAGAATAAAATGTTTGAGGCCCTCCTGGGTTCTGCGGAACAAGATGTGAAAACCTCTGGCTCACAGCTAAAGAAGACAGAACTTATGGGAAAGAAGTTTATTGAATGGAAGTCCTTCTGTTGACTAAGGCACACTAACTAACAACGCATATTATCTTACCCTAGAACATCTGAGTTTTTTCCAAACAACTAGGAATAAACCAACCATTCCTAGGAACCTCTGTTGAAATCCCCAGCTATTTCTCTAACGAGGCAAAGAGCCAATAAAGGTCCCTTATTTCTTATAAGATCATCTCTGTGCCAAAGGTAAAGAGCTGGTGCTTTTTTGTGCTTACAAGTTATTGGGGAAATAAATATTTATTTTAAAAAAAAATCAAGGCATAAAAAATATTTTGGGTGTCAAAATGATCTATGTTAAGTCACTGAATCATTTGTCACTATTTCAATGGATGGTGGAAACTTGTCTTCTGAAATGTTGGCATGTCTGCATGAGAAGCATCAGGGCAAATGCTTGAATGGGAAGTCAGGAGTGGCCTAAATCCTGCCCTCCTCATCTAAACAGCTGAGGAAGTTATTTAGATAAAAGAGAAAACCATATGACTCATTTTTGACCTTTGTACAATGGGTATAATAACACCATTAAGGGCTTGTTGTGAGACATAAATAGTCAATATACAACCTACACAGTAATATATTCGCTTTTCTGCCACTAGTTTCTTGTCTCTCTAGGTGTCAGTTTTGCTTTTCAGCAAATGTTTCTCCCCATGTTTTTTTTTTTTTTCCTTCCCTTATGTGCCTTTCTTTTCCTCTCACTACTTTTCTACTTTTTCCTTTATTATCTCTCTCCCTGCCTGACTGAATTTCTTCTTAATATTCTCTTACCTCTCCTCCCTCATTAAAAAATGACCAATGGCTATGAATTTTAGTAAATTTACAGAACAAGAAATTTAAGAACTATTAGCAACTTTTCTTTTTTCCAAACTAGTTTCCAGTCTCTGCCATGCTCGTACATATTTTTTTTACATTTCAAAATCAGTGAATACATTCATGTTATTTTAGTTCTGACTTTCTCCACCTAATATAACTTTATATTGAAGGGGATCAGGCTATGTCACTTTGCCATAAGGACTATTTTGAGTCAAAGGCAATTGAAAATCAACAGATGCAGAAAGAAGCCTTCTCGGGGCTTCTTATCTTGAGTAAAAGCAAAAACATCTGAGAAATGAGGCTGTCATAAATTCCCTCTTCAGGATGGGAAAGAGACCAAGAGTAAATCCACCATAAATCCATCCATCTCTGGGGGAGTTTCAGGGTCATGAAGAAGATTGAAAACGCCATTTGCATATGCATAAACACATATTATCACAAAACTTCTCAGCTCCAGGTTGTTCTCCTAAAAATCCATTTTCTCTTTCCTAAAGAAATTTTTTTCCCCATAGAAGACTTTTCTCCACTACCCTCTCTCCCCTGCTAAGTTAGGTAGATATACCTCCAACTGTAACCACTTAGCTATTATCTACTTCCAGATGAATAAACATTTTTTGCTTCTATTAATCTATCAGTTTAATTTGCAGGTCCCCAGAAACTATACCTAAGAGGGGAGAGCAAGAATTTTTTCCTCTCCTGATGGTTCATAAGCCATGTATCAATATAGACTATATACGTGTAGATTTTTACAATTATGATCATACCACAGTTTATATCACATTCTCTTGTGGGGCACATTGTTTCTAATTTTTAAAATTATTTTAAATAGTTCCTTCCTTCATGCTACTTTCTTTTGCCTTCTCTGACACAGAAGACATATACAAACATACAACTGCATGATTATGTAAATATATAAAAATTTGCCATATTTGTTGTCTAGATCTTAAGCCTTGTGGAAAAAAAGAAAATCTAGGCAGTACTGCCCGCCTGAGAGTCTCTCTTCTCTGTAGAGCTGATCTAGGGACCAGTCATAAACTTTATTGTACCTAGACTTCTTAAACTCTACTCGTTAATAAACAGCCACACAAACGTGCCAGGCAATAAAGAGAGCTAAGATTGGTCTGCCCAATAAAAGTAATTGCTTTGATGTGAGCTTCCCTCTCCTAGAGCTTCTTGTGTCATCAGTTCAGTACATAATAATTATGAAGAGTTAACAAAGAAAATGTGTCACTAATTTTCTGTTGTGGTGTTTGGCTTTTAAAATTCAGAAGCAGCCATTGAAGCAGATTTGGCATTTCAAAGTTCTGCCACAAGTGTGATTTTATTTTAAGTTTTAAGTAATGTTTAGAGGTTCAGTTTATATTAAAATATTATTTGGTTGATAAGTCTGATTATATTGCATTGATGAAATAATTGCTATGTGAACAGCATCATACTTTTGAACTACAAGACTAACATGTGACCCTTTGATCCTTTAGAGCAGGTTTAGCATCAGGGAAATACCACAATGTAAAGACATTCTGGGCAGGACCTACAAAGACTCTATATTTGGATCTTCTTACATTAGCATTGTTTCTTACTTCAAGCATCACTGTCATACTTTCTCAGCTGTGCCAGCATAACTTGCTAGAACCAACTGAACAAGATCTTAAAATAATGATGTTGGGCCCACCTATTCAATTTGGTTGTAACTGAATAAATCGGAGGGCTTCATTTCTCTTAGTAACACACTGATTTTTATTCTTTCTATGATTCTTTTTTTTTTGGAAGGGTGTACCTTCAAATTTTAAAATAAGGCTCAGGAATGGGATAGGTTTTCTTTAAGTATGTCATTCCAAACTTTTGAATACCTACTATGTGCCAGACCCTGTGCTGTTAGAATTATATAGAAAAAAATACCTAGTCCCTGCTCTCAAGGAATTCACAATCTAAAGGTAAAGGAAGGAAAGGAAACAAAGAGTTATGATATAGGGTAATAAGTGTTAGGATAGAAGTATTGGATGTGATAGGAATAAATAGAAGGGGAACTTAGTCCAGACTGGAGGAGTCTCAGAACATCCCAGAGGCAATGACATCTGAGTTTTGAAGTTAACCAGAGAAAGAAGTGGGGAGATGTATTACCGGGAGAGAGAAAAATGTACACAGGCTGGGATAAAGCTTAGGAAGGAAGGTTGGAAGTGGAAGAAATTATGCTGGAGTGGCAGGAATAGACCACAAAGGAGTGAAGGAGTTTTAATTTATCTAGGAGGTGAAATTGGAAGAAGGCAAACATGAGCGTGCAGTGATCAGAATGTGGAGAGTGAACAAGGGGTGACCCCGAAAGCAGGAAAATCAGTTGGGAAGCTACAGTGTCAGTCGGATCTAAGGAAAAGGCAGTGATGAAGGAGCAGAGGAAACAAATTTAAGACCTGAAGGAAGACAGGGGGCCTGAGTAGGAGGCACTGGCATTCATCAAGATAGGCGGACTAGAAGGAATAGATTTGGGTGGGAATTGCATTTTGGATATGTTGAAGTTGAGGTGCCCACGGGACCTCTGAGTGGACATTTCCAGTCTGCGTCTGGATATTTGAGTTTGGAGCTCAGAAGAGAAATCTGCGCCGGGAGTACAGCTGGAAGTCATCAGTATACAGGTCATAAGAATGTATTGGCTTTTTGAGCTAAAGGCAACTGAGATCCCACAGGCTCCAGAGGAACTTCTGTCCCCTACAGTATAAACTTACAAGTAAATTATATTAGAAACAAAGATAATATAGACTTTAAAAAGAGAATATATCGGCTTGCACCAGGAGAACACACACTAAGAGCTCAGGTAGACCTGGGGAACATCCACAACCAACAGTCAGGAGACTGAGAAGCAGCTGCTGGATATTTAGAAGGAAAACCACAAAGGTACTGAGAAAGGAGAGTTTCAATGGGAAGGAAGTAGCCAGGAGTGTTGCATGCTGAAGAGAGGTCACATAAGACAAAAACTAAAAAGAATCACTGTGTTTATCCGATAGGAGATTATTGTGGACCTTTGAGATGGATGCTTCATCGGCGTGGTGGAGTGAGATGGCAGAATGCAGTGATTTGAGGAGTGAATGAGAGGAAGGGAAGTGGGAACCACCAGTGTAGTCAGAAATGTGGTCTATGAGTTTGGTTAACTTTTGTCTTGGTCTTAGACTCGGTCTTAGTGTGCTTTAGTGTGCTCTCCTTTATCCCTGACACATTTTCCAATTATTCTGCTCCTCTCGGTTTCCAGTGAATAGCTGCAGCGTTCTCAGCTTCCTTCTGGAATTTTTCCCATCTAATTATTAATGTACAAGTACTTATTAACCTTCTCTGACTTCTGAAGTGGAAAAAGTAACTGACTTTGGAATGAAAGAAGGCTGGGTTTGAATCCCTAGCCAGCATGCTCAAGTAGTTGCTTTTTGTATTTTGTTATCTGCAGGAGTGTTGATCTCTACAGAAATCTTCTCAAACTAGCCATGCATTGGAATTGAGACTCTTATGAATGGAGGCAGCTCTTCTCTCCACTTCTCTGACCCTCTCTGAGCAAGTATATTCTCTCTGCATACTCAAAAGTATGCACATTATCTAGAAATGGCCATGCCAGTTTGACATGATCTCGCAATCCTGGCTCCTTGGATTATACAGCTCCAGAGCCCACACATCCCTTAGTACAAATTTTTAAGAGAGAATCTAATTGGTTGTTCACTAGCTAAGGTTAACTCTATTCAGTATCATGTCCAAACATCAAGAAGTGTCAGTGGGCGCACACATGGCTACTCAGGCCAGTTAAGCAAGAGCAATGAATGGGGCAAAGTTCCTGAGAATGAGGGTTTGAGCGGGACAGAAGCACCTCTGGGACCTTGAGCAAATCCCTTATCTTTTCAGTCTTGTCTGCAAAGTGGATGCTGGGTTGTGGTGCTCAGAACCTACCTCCAGGATGGAAGGAACTGCTCCCCCAGCTGCTGGGAGCATGGCCAGGGGACAGCTCTCATGTGGCATCCTCTCCAGATATTTCCCTAGGCAGAAGAGGCTCCTTGCCAACATTTGTGTCCTCTTGCCGAAGACAGCCTGCATCCAATGACTGCCCGGTGATGGGGCAGGAAGGCCTGTTCTCCCAAGTTCACCAAGGGCACCAAGGAAGGAAGAACCGGAAGGAGGAAGAGCTGGGAGAAGGCCGATCCAGCGAGTGGCTCAGGTGGGGGTGCTCTCAAATTAAGGTCTGGTGTCTGAGGTGGGTTTCGGTCTTTGTCGGCCACAGGGAGAAAGGAAGGAACGGTACAGGAAACCAAAGAAAAAGGGGAGGGAAAAGGAAATTAGCTGTCCGGCATCTGTCATGGGACTGAAGGAAAAAAGTTCCCCAGCGCTGCAAGTCCAGGCCTCTCTGGGGCCCTCACCACGCGTAGCCATGGGACCAGTGGAGCCAGGGCGGAGGGCGCGGAGGGCACGGATTCCGCCGTTATCGTGGCTTTTCTGGCCTTGGCCAGTGGAGGTGGGGCACCCGGACAGCCCTCTCTCCTTCGTGGTGGAGGTGCCTCTGATGGAGGGAGGAAGAAACCATAATTCTTGGAGAGAGGCTTTGTAAATGGGAAAAAAAAAAATGTGGGAAATTTTTCACCCACGTCTCCAGTTTTATTCAACAGCAGAAAATTCACACTGGAGGGGAAAGCCTTGTAGGTGCAGCAAATGTGGGCGATTCTTTGGCTAGAGCTCCAGCCTTATTGTACACAGAGTTCACCCTGTAGAAAAGCCTTATGACTGTAGTGGATATGGAAAATCCTTTATCCCAAGTTCCAGCCTCATTAAACATCAGAGTTCACACTGGACAACGCCCTTAAGAGTGCAGGGAACGTGGGAAAGCCTTCAGCCCGAGGTCTCACTTCATGTGGCACCAGAAACCGTAGATGTGCAGGGAATGTGCTATTTCCTTGTGCAGTGTGACACTGGAGGACAGTCTCTGTGAGGGAGACATCTTCCTGTAGTTGAAACTCACATCAGAATACACACAGTAGAGAAATTGCCCATAGTTCCAGGTATGTGGGAAGCTTCCAGCGCTGTATTGCACTTCCTAACCTGTCTGTGGCCCTTGCCAAAATTGTGTCACTGCCAGTTTCTGTGGCACAGTCATCTCAGCTCTGCCACCTGAGAGGTCCCCATTTTTGAATAAGGGCCTGGCACTTTTATTTTGCTATAAAAGTGCCTTTGGTCACCTGCCTCCTAAGACTGACATAAGCCCCTGGCCCTTGAAAGAACCTACCCTTGACATGTGACCAAAGGCCCAATGACTTCACTGCTTACATCTCTCTTGCCTCCAAATATCTTTGCTTCATCTGTGCAGGTGAACACTGGTATCTTTCTGGTCTAACTCACCTTCCTCATTCTCTGTACCTGGACGAAGTTCCTCCAGGGAGATAATCAAACATTACCTTCCTCAAGCCCTGCTAGACCCATCCTGATGTCATTTAGACATATGCAATAGGTTCTCAATAAATGCTTATGGTTCATAGACTGACTTGTTGGACTTTGTAAATGATCCTCTAAATTCTGTACTGTTTAAAGCAGTAACTCATTCATTCACTCACATCTGCTCTCCATTTATACCATTTCCCCCAAAATAAGACCTAGCCAGAAAACTCAGCTCTAATGCACCTTTTGGAGCAAAAATTAAATTATAGTAAAATAAGACCGGGTCTTAAATTAATTTTTGCTCCAAAAGACGCATTAGAGCTGATGGTCCAGCTAGGTCTTATTTTCGGGGAAACATGGTACTCATTTGGCTTGGACATAATTTAGTTCTCTACCCTAGTTTAAGTGACATATGCTCAGTTACTATCTCTAATATGTTCATCTGCTGCATAAAACGTTCTGAATCATGTCTGTGTAACTTCATTTCCACCAGAGATCCTTCTGCAGATGGATGTTAATAGATGATTTTGATAGTAGTGAATTGGTTTTGTTTTTGCTAATATGTAAAGAAGGTATGGTAAAATAGAACAGACTTTGAAGTCAAAAGGGCCTGTATTGAATCTTGCTATTATTAGCTGCTCAAAGGCTCCCATTTCTCATCAGTAAAGATTAGAGAGGCTTCCCTGTGTGATTGCTGTGAAGAAATGAGATAATATATGCAAAACAGCATAGCCTATGGGACCCTTAATATTCATTTCCCCTTCTCCATCTTCTAAAGAAGCAAAGTTAGGGTCATTCATGCAACATTGCTCTGTTAGGTTTTGTTCATAACAAGATTCTGAACCGTATTAATGGTAACTTATACTTTACAAAGGCCTAACTGATCATTGTCTAAGGAAACACCAAGAGGTGAGATCTCATTTCTTCACCATTAAATACTACAGTTAGCATAGTATTTAAGATATATCATGCTCCTTTCCCCACTAATAAAATTAAAATATAATTCAGTGCATTACCTTACTCATTCAACAAACATTAATGATTCAACAAGCATTTTCTCATTGCTAAACATATAAAGTACTAGGTATGGAGTTAGAACATAACAGGACAGATCTCTACTACTGTGGAGTTTACCAAGTTACCTTCAACAGCTACATTCTAGGAGAGCCTTGTGCCAATGGATTGCAATTACATTTCCATTAAATCAATGATAGGACATTAAAAATCAGTGTTCACAGTGACACATATGCATATTACATGCTGTAAAGTCTGATGCCAAATAAATACAGTTGGATTAGAAAGTGCTTAATGCATGTGCTTTATTAAAATGGTGTTATATACACTGAGGTATGTGAATTTAGTCTGTTCACAGTTACTCTAATACATACATTTAAAACAATGGTCAAAGCAGCAAATATATCAGCTCACTACAGGAAGTGCTGTACACCCAAGTGGCACTTTGGTAAATGATAAAACAAATGTGTACAAGAGCACTTCAGCAGAATTTAAATTAATTTCAGACACACGAAACTGCTAAATTCTGTACTGGAAGCCAAGGGCAGATGAGTCATTCTTGGAGGTGGAAGGACACCATGATTTCACCACCTGGAACACTCAATATGACCATCAGTGGACCGTTTTAACCATCTAACAATCAACCAGTGGGAGCTGCCAAAGAGCCAAGTGTTCTCATTCCAGATGTCAAAAGCCACAGGCAGGTCATCACAATTAGGCTTGTAAAGACATTACTTTTTATTTCTGCTTAAGTCATCCAGATAAGTGAATCTAGTGAATATAATCAAATGTAACCCAACCAAAAACGTATGTCACTTTTCAGACATGGGCACGTGAACAATCAAAGTGCTAAAGGAAAATACAAATACATGTTTAACTGTTTGGTGCTAAACCTTACTCATCCTTTCCCCCCTCCCTGCCTTGAAGCATTTTCTGTCATATTAACCATGATATTAAATCTTTGAGCTTTCTTAGAAAGGAAACTAAATGTCCTGTCTGATATTGAAGAGTTAGCATAGGCCTACTTATTCTCTGCCAAGATTCTAAAGAGAAAAAAAAATCATATTCCACTTTGAAAAGGTAATTTCTATTTAGATTATATGTTAATAGTTCTTCAAAGTAATTTTTTTAAAAAGTTGGAACTTGAGAAAAGTTCACATCAGAGAGTACAGAGATTCAAACTGATCTCTCCAAGATGAATTCTTTTCTCAAAAACAAATGCATCACTTTGACTCACTTAAACAACAAAGATCTGTAAGAAATGAACAGCTGATGGAAAGAAGGATGGCATTTACTTTTGAATATATAAGTACTTAACAACTTACACTGTGTTTCCCCGAAAATAAGACCCAACCATCAACTTTAATGTGTCTTTTAGAGCAAAAATTAATATAAGACCAGGTCTTATTTTACTAGAAGACCAGGTCTTATTTTACTAGAAGACCAGGTCTTATTTTACTAGAAGACCAGGTCTTATTTTACTAGAAGACCGGGTCTTTATAATATAATATAATGTAATATAATACCCGGTCTTATATAATGTAATATAAGACTGGGTCTTATATTAATTTTTGCTCCAAAAGACACATTAGAGCTGATGTTCCAGCTAGGTCTTATTTTCGGGGAAACACAGTAGTTATGAAAAATCACAATGATTTCAAGATAACTTTGCCAGGAAAATGTTGGCAAATGAAGTTTGGCAACATATTTTAGGGAGATGATTTATAGACAACATATAAATGAAAGGCAAACATAAATACAATTGATTTAAGTTTAATTACGTTAATTTACACCATACCTATACTCATATGGTAATAGTCAAATGGAAAATTCACAGTTATAACTAAAAAACTATATTTAGAACAGTCCTTTTCTTCCCACTACAATTTGCATAATTCCGAGTATTAGACTTAGAAGCCTAACCATGTATGCTTATCTTTTACGGATTATAATAATCTACAAATTATTCTTCAACAGTGTAGCTTAAAAAACAAACACCAGAATGTTTTATGCCTTAGTCAAAGTTGACTGGTTTTGGGTTTTAAAAGCTTTTGAGGTGAAGCAGAGCAAAGCCCCACCCGCCCCACACCTACACAACCCTACCAATTCCCTTGTCAAACCTGGCCAACCACTCCAATGCATCAGTGATTCTTAGACCTTTCAACTTGATAACACCACTTCCACCCGTAGTTTTTAAAGTAAAAATTGTATAGTAATGAAGAATTCAAAACTAAAATGAAACTTACATCTTTAAATGTCATTTTGTGCTTTAGAGTTTTTGTTTGCTTGTTAGTTTGGAAATTCTCCATACTCCTAAGTGTATCTTCTATATTTAAGTTCCAGGACCTGACTCAGAAAAAGCAAGAAAGTTTTCAAGCTTTCTTAGTCTACATTTGGGTCCTCACTTCTCAGACAACAAATAGGAGACTATGTTCTTTCCTGCAGTGTTTTTCTTTCTTTCACCAAATTTCCTTGGGAAAAAAAAAAACAAAACCTGAAATATTTCTTTATCATTTTTCCCCAAGTACAATTCCTGATTAATATAGGCTGGAAAACTCAATATTTATTTTCTTCCATCCCCAAAAAGGTGAGAAGATGTAAATATGTTGGGTCCTCTTCTTTCTAACAAGCCTTTAAATAAAACTTCAAGAAAATAAGTCAACCCTGAAAACTGAGAGTTGAATATATATACTACACCAACTTTATCTTTATGCTTTCTTTTGCTTTTGTTTCTACAAATCTCCACCTCATTCTTAACACTCAGTATTTTTCTCACATCGTATTATTTTATGCAATTACCATATAACAGTGTAGCTTCAACATGCTGGTTCTGTTCCTGGGTTTTCCACATAAGTTATCCACCATAAAATATCCCCTACAGCCATTTTTAATCTATTTCCTCATCTGCCAATAACCATTGGTTCTCCACTATAAAACTGCCCTCAGTTTATCAAGAGATCTTAGGTATAAACATATCAATAATTTAAAGCTAACTGGTGAAGGAGTTATGCAGGATTGTTCCCTTTAATTTTCTATTACTTCAAAATATACATATGTACATACACTCACACTTAGTAACAAATTTATACTGTCTGCAGAAATAAACTGCAGATAATTCCAAACACACATCTAGAGATTCACATTTTAACAGCAAACTTACATGCAAATATAAGGTAGTATAGTTTTATATTCCTAAATTACATAGCAAGCTGAAATATAGAATGTTTTACTGTTTTAGATTTATCCCTTCTTATGAGCCTTAGAAATAAGCAAAAAGACATAAACCTCAAGCTACGTCTGTAGGAACATCAGTCAATGTGGTATTATTTTTACTGACAATTATCTAACATGCTTACTCTAGAAAGTGATATAAACATACTATATACAAAACATAGAGATAGCAAATGCAAACTTTATACAAGATACTCGATGCCATTGGTATTTAACTTTGTATAGCTTTGACCAAAGGAATCTTAGCCTGTGCGTTTTTTTGATATGAAGGAATAGTCGTATCTCTATAGCATTCTTAGCTACAAAACAGGAATGAACTGTGCATCTGGTGCCACAATTAAAATCTGTAAGTGCTCTGTTTATAAATATGTACATAATTTAGCAGTGTTATATCATCTGAATTAATTTCTTTTACATTGTTATATTTCCCAGTAAGCGGTCCAGAATACAAAATATAGTAACAGAGAACTGTCTCACACTTACTCCTTGGTACAGTCGTTAAAAATTGAAACACCTGCTGATAATCTACTGAATAGCTGTCAAAACACTAACTACTCTTGAAGAACTTGAAGACAAGAACCTATTCAAATGAATAAAGAACAAATGTGATCAAAAGAAACGCATAGCTGCCTAAGAGTTTTAAAAATTAGAAATTTCACACTCAGCAAGTATATGAAAACCACTTTTCATTTGTTCACTTAACTTAGAGACTCACAATAGCTGAATTACACATATATTTATACTATGTACAGTTGAACATAAATATAGTGGGTATTTCTGAAAAACTACTACGTAAATGATTATTAAGTTTACACTGGTTTGTATACTGATCTAATGAGTCACGGGCTCACTCTGGTACAGCTGGCTTTTTTGATCTAATCAGCTTCTTCATATATTTAGTGAAAAACAGTTGCACAGAAACTCAAAGTCCTGGCAAGCCATCAGGCCCATCGTCCACTGGAGGCAAAGCTTCTGCTGAACGAGAAGCTGATTTCGGAGTTCTTGTATTTTCCCCAAGCACCAAAAGGCACTACTACTGCAGTACTGTTATCTTCAGCTCCATACTGTATTGCCTGCAAGGTTTGGAAGGAAGGAAGAAAAAAACACTGGAAATTAGAGGATCTGTACAAAGAGAAATCATGCTTCCTCGGGAAGGTCAAACTGATATAACACAGTTACTAAGCCAACTTTGTCACAATGGTTTGTGATCCTTTTTTTACTTCTTTTTTGGTTTGTGATTCTTTCACCATGTATCAATACCCACACAGTTTATTAGATTGCACATAGAATAATAGATGATCCAAAACAACCATATTAATGATATTCCACTGTAGTGATTTTGGCAATGGAAACACTGGTGAACTAAGGTATAAGACATGCAGCTCCAGAAGAAGAAAATAACATGTAAAGCATTTGGCACAGGGACTAATACAAGGTAAAGACTCAGTAAGTATTAGTCCTTACCTAGCAATTCTGCTTCTAGGAATTTAGCCTGAAGAAATAATTACCTAAAGAAGTGGATGTGTATGAAGGTGTAGCTACAAGAAAGTTTATTATGCTCCCTACAAAATGGAAAAAGTGGCATAAACTAAATTTCCTACAGTAGAACTGTAAATCAATTTCAGGCACTAATTCAAACAGCAAATGATACAGTCAGCATTGTAAGTACTTCAGATTATATTTAATAGCAACTGTATTTCAAAAGACCTTCACAGCCTGAGGCAGAAACTGTGAAGAAAATCGTTGATAAACATATCTGAAGTAAAAAAAAGCCTCAAAAAGTAAAATGTTTTACAAACAAATTAAAAGAAAAAAAACGTGCAATATCAAGTAAAGTACTAATATGCTAAATATATAGGGAGTTCTTATAATGACCATGAAAAAGACAAACATGCCTATAAGATAATGGAAAAAACAAACTATACACAGACAAGAAATACAAGCTATAAAACGTGCTAGTAAAAAGTATAAATTGGAATAATATTTCTGGAGGGCAATTTGGCAAACTTATTAAGAGCTTTAGAAAACTACGTATTCTTTTAACCGAGCAATTTTACTTCTAAGACTTGAACCTAAAAAATAATACCTGAAGAAAAATAATACCTGAAGAAAACAGATATGCACAAATAGATATAAAAATGTTTATGATAGTGCTCCCCCTATAACATGGAAAAGTGAACATAAACTAAATTTGCTGATTAGGGTAACTGTTAAATGAATTATGGTACACTAATATAGTGGAATACTATGCAATCATTACTAAATATCATCGCCATCATAAACTAGAACACACGTATCTCAAGATAGGTAGATGAAATTAGGAAAACGTGATCCTCCATAGAACTGGGCTCATTTCCTTAATCTCATGAACACCTAGTAACCAAGTGAGTAATTCATGCTTGCCCATTTATTTTCATGCAAACAGTGCTTTTTATATTCTTTTATAACTGTTTTAACTCTTTCGCTGTGTTAACTGATTTCAATTTTTTTTCAAAATGTGTCAGAAATCCACAAAAAAACACAAAGTTGATATTTTGACTATTTTATTCATTTAATAATAACAATTTGAGCTGTTTTGTATATAAATGACATTATTTCCTATTGTTATTCATTCTTGAAAAACAGAGAAACATAGAAAAATGTATATCTGCTTTCCTAAACTTCCTTTCTGGAAGTTTCCATCTGCAGCCAGCAGATGGAAATATTTATTCGGATATATCAGACCGTCTCAGCAAAAGGATTTTAAGTAATGTCTTATATCTTAATTACAAATATTACCATTGAAAACTTTGGGCCTTATACTTGAAATTGATATGAAATAATATTGAATGTCAGCTGTAATTGAAAAATAAATAAATAAAATTAAAAAGTGTAAAAAAAAGTTTGGGCCAAATTTGGCTTCAGAATTAAAAATGCAAAAAATAGCTGTTGAATTAAACTGTGCCTCTAATGATCAGTGATGGCTACAAGTTAAAAGAGCTATCTGTCCATATGGAGTATTAAATGACACATAGAAATTTTACATTTTCTCTACTTGGTATTATCAATCTTGCAAATTTTAGCTCTGACTGACACAGTGATGCATAACATAGCCATACACCTTTTTGTATTTGTTTCACACACCCATTCTCAAAAACCAGAGTCTACTGTGCTATAGTGTTCCTATACTGGGTAATTACTTGGAACAGTCAAACGGTTAGACTTGGGAACTTGGCTGATTGAAGCCCAACCAACAACCATTCCGCAGCATACACATAATTAGTTTTGTGATCTTGAATAAAAGTTACTACTTCTCTGCCTCTGTGCCTCAGTTTTCCTCATCCATGAAAAAAGGATAATACTAGCTCCAACCTCAGAGGGTTATATTGTGTGATTACGTAAGTCAAATATATATCAACAGAAGAGTGTCTGACACATAGTAAGGAATATATTAGTATTCATCATTATTATTTACTGGTGCTGTTACTATTATTTCAAGATGTGTACAAAGCCAGAAAATAAACAGCATATTTCCTTGGCATACTTCTTTTACTTAACTACGTGAGAGAATTGGAAAAATTTTTTAATTGGTAATTCTATGGAGTCAAGTGTAAAATTCATTGTAATACTGAAGCTAAAGCACAAGATTTCAAAGAAACCTCAAGCCTGTTGTGACCTGTTCAGGCTGCCTCAAAATCTGCACCTGGGTTTGTCCTCCTCTCCTCCCCCACTTGGGACTTTTGTAGCAGAAGCTCTGCTGTGTCACCTGTTCAGTCACTGCGTGGGCTGCTTCACGAGGATCATGGCACTGATTGACAAAGTTACAAATCTCCTGACTATTCACCATGAAGTTAATTCCGTCTGTGGTGAGGACTAGGAAGCTGTCATCAGCGTGATGGAGCTGCAATCAGAACCACATGCACCGGATTATGAACTACACTTGGCCTTGGGATAATCTTCACAACTCGAAGATTGTCTCTGTTTGCTGAGTGGTCATCTGTGTTTAACAGCTTGTAGACAAAACAGAGTGAAAATGGAAGGCCTGTATTTAGGGGAAAAGCAGCAATATTTAGGACCAACCACCGAGGACAGACCTAACAATTACTTAGTGACACCACAAAGGAAGTAGCCCGACAGCCAAATTCAAGAGGCAGCAAGATATAATGGTTGAGAGCACTGTCTCTGGAGCCAGGTTTCCTGGGTTTGAGACCTGCTTCAATTTTTCAGCTAAGTTGAACTCCAAATGCTCCAGATTTGTTTTCTTTGTAAAATGAGGAACAGAGCCTGGCACACACTAACCCCTATACAGTGGTACCTCGGTTTTCTAACGTAATCCACCAGCTCTGAAACACTCAAAAACAGCCGACAGCTAGGCCTCAGGATCTTATATTCAGGGGAAGCTGTGTGACATATTCGACTTCTGAGTCGTGTTCGAAAACCGAAGCATTTACTTCTGGTTTACGGCATTCATAAACCAAAATGTTCAACAGAGATTTTCGAAAACCGAGGTACTACTGTACTAGTATTTATTAGATAAAATGAATATAAATGGGCTGTCTATAAAACAGGAAATCATTTTAATTACTGTTTGCTGCCATTATTGGAAGCCTGTACTACACTCTAGTACCAGGTACAAGAGTAGGACAGGGGGTGCAGAGAGCGAAGTGATGGCTCACGACTGGATGTGTGCTGGGGGAGCGTTAATGTTAGTAGCATGCAAAGGATGTCACAGACATAGAGGAGGGATGAAGATTCAGCTTGGTGGAATAGGGAAGGCAGGGTCAGCCTCCAAGTGGAGGTGACACTTAAATGATCAGGTGCAGGTGAGGAAGGCGGAGAGCCATTCCACCAGAATTCCACAGCAGGCGAAACAAAAACCAAACCCATCATCATACATTAGGCCTGGAAGGTAGTATCTTATTTTGTCTGAAAAGTTTATCTTTTCATTAATTATTCCCTTTTAAAAGTCATTTTGGCTTCATTTAAGGCTTCCAAGAAAGCCTGAAGCGGGAGACAATCTTGCATTCATTCCCTGTGTGAATCTCAGGTGTTTTCAAGTCCTCTCTTACCTTAATCCTCTTTGTTTCAGGTTCTGCTATCACACCACTTCTTTTCAGATCCAAATCTCCAAGACTCCTTGTCATAGCAAGTCTGCCATTCACATGAGGCTGTCCCAGACTATTCCAAGCTATAAAACCACCACATTTCTTGATCCTGGTCAAAAAAAGTGAAGACTATGATGTGATATCCAGAAAACCAAGGCACAGTTTGCTGATCACTCAGCAAACAGAGACAACTTAAACTTAAGCATGAAATCAGTTTAAAATGCAGGGTTTCATTTCTATGAACTACATATAAACAACATCCTCGTTAAATGATCGATCAGCGGCAGGTGGTACCTTTCTTTTTCATCTTTTCTTTCTGGAGTATGGTCAATGGTCAGCTTCATGGGTTTTCCTTTTCTACACAGAATAGCCCGGCTATCCCCAACACTGGCTACAACCAGTTCAATACCATCTCTCAACAGGGCTACTGTTGCAGTAGTCCCAGATGTCAGAAAGGTTGCTGTAAACATTATGAAAAAGAGTACAAGTTACTGCAAGTCAAATGATTGGATACAAAATTCTCATTACAAAATAAAACACAGGCATGTCAAACTAATGCTGAAATGTGTCATTTTAATTTAACTAGAGCTATGCAAATAAAATGCAAATGAACTATGTAAGAAAGAACATGCAGAGAAAGAAGTATTTAATTCAGTAACAAGGCTCCATGCAAACAGAAAATGTTACTATCCTAATTTGGTAAATAACTCATCACTGTCTCCAAATGGCCTCTGTTTGCATCAAGTAGAGCTGAGACAAACTTATAATTATTATCACAACACTTTTGTGTGTACATCAGGTGTCAGGATTAAAAGTATTATATTTTAATTAGATTGGTTAATATGGTAGGGTGACTTAGGTCTACTGAGTCCATTCAGGCAAGCTGACTTTTCTATAATCTATAGACTCAGAAGGTTTTGTCTTCCATTTCTTATTCCCATTCTGTAAAAGTATCATTAGTTAATAGGCTAAGCAAGATATGCTAAAGGCATATCATTTGCTGTTCAAGTGCTGTATTTTATATTCTTCCCTTCTATAGCTGTTTTAATTTTATAAATGTTAAAAAAATCCTAAAAAAGGCTCACATTCTTTCCTGTTTATCTTTGTTGAGCCCAAACATGAAACAAAGTTACAGCCATCATTAGATTAGGAGAATATTTAGAGGCAGGGGATGAAATTCTTTCTAGTTTCCCATAAACTTGGTGTAGTTAACACTTCTATAGCTCCAGAAGGCTCTAACACAATCAGGACAGTACTGCCAAGTGCTACTCCTGTGGTCATGCCCTGGGCCCAGAACGCTCTGAGAATATTAATTTTTTTTTCTGACAATAACAAATCAAATTAAATATTACTTGGCTGAGGTCACCACTATTTATTTCCTCCATCCAATGCAAACTGCATTTTTGTATCTTCTTTTGAATTATTTTAACAGTATCTGCCCTCAGTTCTTTACCACTTGTTAAAAAAAATGTAGGATGCATTGAGCCTTGCTAAAGTGAGAATACTGTGTAGGTGTGGGCTAAAAGGTAAAGCAAATTGGAAGAAACTAGAAAAAAATAATAACTTATTTAAAGCAGGCATTGTTTCCCATAACACGGTAAATACTTTAAATCAACCGAAAAATATTCAGGTGATCAACCAAAGATGATTGACTTCAAAAGCAGATTTAAGAAAAATTAAGTGCTATTGATTTGACTGATTGAGGCTCAATCTTTCCAATCTTTTTTTTAATGGATAATTTAAAAAACTTTCCCAGCAATGCATTCTGGAAAGACATATATATTTTCCAATCAGTATATTAAAATGCCTGCTTTAATTAGAAAAGTAAAATGGAGAAACATGAATAAACCCCACTTAATCTTTTATATCCATGCTGAACTTACTTTACTGAGAAATAGCATTTATACTTCTATCTTCCCATTTATCTCGATTTTGGAACTGTTTCACCAAAGCAATAATATCTAGGCAATGCTAAAATATATTGGTCAATGTATAACAAATGTTTTAGCGTTAAGTATCAGTAATATTTACATTACAAAGGTTAACTTTTGAGTTTTCCAAAACACAATACAATGGACTCGTGTCAGTTAAACCACTCTCGTATTTTCAAATGATTGGAAGAGCCAGGCAAGAGAACACAGGCATTCACTCAGATGCTACCTGTCCAGGGAGTTCAGTATTGCTCTTCTTTGTTTGAACTGTCAGCATCGACTTTTTTACAAGAGGTTTTTAATTGGATGCATCAAAAGAGTTCTAATTTCATAAATGAAAATTTCAAGTTTAACTGCTCAGGATTATAATTCATGGCTCTGCCACTTCAGAATTTGAAAGAGCATGCATTTTTACCAATCCAACTTGACAGTTCCAAAATCTCAGGATTTATGGGAAAGTTCTCAAAACTAACTGATGATTCTAGTTTGCCAAGCATCTTAGACTATAAATATTAAATTAGCATTTATTTTCATTTAACATTTAACATAGAAGTAAAAATTCTCACTTTTTGCCCTAACAACAAAACTATATAAAACTAAGACATCTTTCAATAAGTTCTTAACACTCACTGGACATTTTCTACTGCAAGTCATCTCAACTAATGGGACAAAGAGGATGTGGGAACCTTCCAGTAGTCCAGGCTAGGAACCGCTGGACTCCTTCACCTGGGACAAAATTAAGCAGATCTCTCTTTCCACTGAAGCCCAGCATATAGTGTCCACGGGCTCCAGGTCTAGAGCTGCTGACCAGGCACAGTTCTCTGCCACAAATAACACGCACAGAGGCAAATAGGAAATTCACCCAGGAATTGTGCTCAAACATTACAAACCTGCAACACAGGGGAAGGCAGAGAAAGAGCTGCAAAATACGGGGAAGGATTTTCATTTTGGTGAAAATTTCACTCGCAAATTATATAATATTCCAGGAGATGCCAAATCAAAGATTCCAAAGCTCAGGTT
Source organism: Rhinolophus sinicus (assembly GCF_057876585.1). Lineage (NCBI taxonomy): Eukaryota > Metazoa > Chordata > Mammalia > Chiroptera > Rhinolophidae > Rhinolophus > Rhinolophus sinicus. Next base: position 169,787,166 of record NC_142501.1, read on the forward strand.
GCCCAAGTTGGTGGTATTTTGTAGTTGAGTCTATTTTTCATCACAGAGTAGTACTTCTTAGTTTTGTGACTTCCCAAAGTAGGAAAAACTATATATAAACACATGGGCACCAAAACACATATGCGGTGACAGAGACACATATCTACGTACTCTCACAAAGACACATATCTTCACACTCTCTCTCTTTCACATATGCACTCACTCACTTGAAGAGTAGTAAATCAGTACCTTTACTGAGTTGAAAAAAATGCATTGTATATTCATTTGGTAGCGATTTCAGAATTGTCCCAATAACAGAAGGGAAAATTCACAAGTACAGCACTGAATATTTGTCATATCTGACAAGCGGTACATAGTTCGAGAGGATGTGAACTACAGTATACCACCAAATTACTGGGGTTTAAATACATACATATATCAAGGAGGAATACGTCCTATATCAGATACAAGGAGTAACACACTTGTTATGATGCTCAATGTAGGATTTAGTATCTAGAAGCTATTTTTTGAGTGGATGATTGATTTAATTGTTTAAATAAAGGATAACAAAGCTCTTGAGTTCTAATGCATGTTTATAATTTTATGTAATTCATAAAAATGGGTGTTTCTGCAGCTCTCTCTTCCCTCCAGTGTTGCAGGTCGACATATCAAAAGAAAAATGATCGAGATTTCAAATGGCAACAGAAAGAGTAAAAGCTATATTTTTCAAAGTATAACCCCCACCTCCCTCCAGTAACTATTCAACTGTGTAAACAGCAGTTTGAATAAACCAATGCAGTTTCAATATGTTAAAAATGGGTATTCCAGACATGTATGACTCATGACCCCCAAAATCAAAGTTATGAGCTGAAAGTAGACACAGAGCAATAAGAATCTCTCTTCAATACTATCCCTATTTTTATTTATTTTTTTTTTTTTTATCTTTTGGCTACTCCTAGCATAAGAATGATACTAAAAAATGCTGCGTTTCTAACACTGGTTGTTTTGTAATTTAATTCTTCCATAAAAAGATCACATAATATGAAGAGCATGGAAGTTTCCGATGAGACTCACAATGTTGTCACCATCTCCAACTCTGAATGTCAGAGCAAGTCTTCTCTTTTTTATCCATTTGTCTCTTGAGACGTTTTGTTGCTTTCAAACCTTAAGCAATCTAGAAACACTTTGAAGAGTTTATAGCATATATAGGATTATAATCTAATTTTATACTATCTGGTTTTAAGTGACAATTTGTTCATAAGCAATAGATTAATGGAATATCATTTGAATTTACTGGTGGCTGGTTAATTATAAAAATACACATGACTGGTATAAGTTGAATACAAAAATATTCAAAGATAATTATGAAATTAGTTATTTGTAAATAAGGGTAAATTCAAAATTTATCAACAACAAATCAATAAAAATAGCCGGCAATTCCTTAGGGGCAAGATTCTTACCCTTTCTTGATATGTGGCATTCTGATTTTCTCCTCAAACTACCCCCAGTTTAAACTAAAATAGTAAATATTTTAAATGCTAATTTGAAGTACTTTATGCAGATGTGACAGCATTGGACTAGAGTCTTGAAAAGATGAGAATGTTTTATTTTCATTTTATTATTTTCACTTTCTCTTAAGAAAGCTAATATAGTGTGATTGAGGGACACTCCTCCCATTTATACCTGAAATTCCACCATTAGTGATTTATTTCTATGGTTTAACCAATCTTTTTTCATGTTTTCCCTACTTAAATTCAAATCCACTCAGGAGTGATAACTCATTAAAGTAAAAACATCCTATTACTAATTTGGTTAAATCAGCTATAGGATAATCAAGGAATAAATTATAATCACTTTGGTGAGAACGAGCAGGCAGTGCAGATTTAGTTCAATCTGAGTAACTTCCAGATTCTATGCAGGGTGAACAATGGAGATCCAAACTAAATAAGCACGGTCCCTACTTGCAAGCTACTCACAGTAAGGGTTCAAGAAGGGAGAATGGGTCTGATGGTGAAAGAAACTGGAGAGAGCAAACTGTAGTTACTTCACAATTTAATTTAACTAACACTGTTCCTCTCATATGTAGGAATATTACCCACTCTTACAAAACTGATACTGCTTTGGTTCTTACCAAAAACTAAAAACCAAAAAAAAAAAAAAAAAAAAAAAAGTAAACAACTCTGAAATCTGAAATGGCTTAAGTTTTTCTTTTAAATCCACAAACTGAAAAGTTAAATAACAAAGAAATCTACCTTTAGTGGCTTTAATACACTTAATAGAATAGGCCCCAAATATCAAAAGGCAATTTTTGCCACCTTTGAAAGCTTTAGCAACTGATTTTGAATAAATTTTGAAGTTGTTCTCAAAATACTTCTGAAAACCTTGCCCAATAAGCTCTGCCTGTTTGTAGAACAGCAAGGGCACACCGCCTGCCCTGCAGCCGACAAAATCGTGGTATGAGACGCAGCCAACCTGGTTATGGATGAAACAAGCATACCAATATGGATACCAATATTCAGAGTTATAAAAATATAACGGTAAGAAAGTGTTTTAGTTCTCTTTTCCTTCATATATTTTACCTACTGAAATCAAGAGATAAATCTTATGCCTAAAATTTACCCTCTCTCACCCCTATTTTCATAATAGGGGCCAGCTAGAAGGAAAAGAAAACGTCTAACGGAATAAAACAGAAGAGCAAATGGGCCTGAATGATCTACATACGCGAAAATAAATCCCCAAACAAAGAGATGGAATCTAATCCTCTTCTGAGGAATATGATGATGGAAAGTTTCTCAAAAAAGATCAGGAGAACCCTCTTAAGATGGTGAAAGGAGCCATTTTAGTCTTTTTCTCTAAATGACTCTCATCATTAGATATGCCTGTAAAAGGGGCCACAATGGGTGCCAGGAAATCCCAGCAACTGCCCTTTACCTCTCCTTGAGTTTCAGTTCCTTATCTGGGAAAAGGGGAGAATTTCCATCCCTACACACTCCAGCTGAACATTGTGAAAATGACATTTCTGTGGTGCACTTTGACCTCCTTTGAACAAAAGGATGAACCAAACACAGGTTAATATTATTGCATGATTCATTTTCATTCTACAGAGGGTGACAAAAAAATATACACACATTTTAAGAAAGGAAAACCGTATTAAAATGTACTGCTCAATAGATTCTGATAACAAAAGATGAATACAAGTCACGTTTGACTTTTGCAATTACAAGAGGTGCTCAAAGTGGTTACCATCAGCGTCCAGACACTTCTGACTATGGCAAACTACTGCTTGAGCAACGTTGAGCCAAGTGTCCACTTGTATATATGTTTTTGGCACCCCCGGTATATGCACACATTTACATGGTTGCTACAGAAGTTTTCAAGATTAACTTTATAAGCAAAAGACTTGGGGGCCAACTAACTAGAAAACATTAACTACATTTTCCTGAAATGTTTTTGATAAATTTTGCTAAGATCAGAAACATTTTACTTTCAAATTTTAAGGACATACAGTACACAAAATTTGTGTTTTAACAAATAAATACAAAAATACCACTAGTTACCCCAGGAAAGAAAGCTGCAAGATTAATCTTTTTTCAGTGGGAAGAAAAGTAATAACTTCATTCTAATTATATAAAATAGTGTGTATTAGTCATTGTCCTTTCCTACCTAGAACCAATCAGCAATTTTCCTCTTGCCTGGACAATTACTGTCCTGGCTAGATGAGATTGCCCTGTAGTGTATTTCTGGATTTGCTCATCAGATTCATCTAAAAAAACAAAAATAATAAACCCTCTCATAGTATGACTATCTTGACAACAAGCAATCAAACAGAATAAAAATATTTTAAATCTTTTTAAAAGTGAAATTCAACATCAGAATCATTTTAGAGCTTCAATTTCTGAACAATTCTCCAATATATTTCATTTAAAAGTGAGGTACTAACATTAGTTTTGTTTCCAAACAGCATTTAAAGTGATTCTTTATATAAAATAATTTTCAATCTAACATCCTTACAAATAACATTAAAATTCCCAACCCCTAAAGAGCTTACATTGTTTCCATTTTACCCCACATTCCCCAGGACCTAAGAAATATAACTGTTTTACTTACCATCAGCAGACAGGTGGGCAAGCCTCTCAAAGGCTTTATCTATTTCTAGAAAAGCCAAGGTCAACACAGTTTCCAAGTTCTTCTCTTTAGGAAGCAAATCCCTTTGAGGAGAGGGAAAAAAGAGCCCCAAACAATCATTTCACAATAGGCTTCTCATCTTCCTCTCCTCCAGATCATTCTAGCTAGCAGCCACCTGCGTGTCCTGCCTTTCTGGTGCACATTTAGTGTCTACTAAGTGGCAGGCCTCTAAGGACACGAAAATAAAAGCCCAAGTTCCCATACGAATCCTTTCTACTGCAACCCTGAGGGGTCAAGAGTAACTTCATATTAAATTAAGCCACTGAGTTCTATGGGATAAGGCAAAATATGCATAAGTCAACTGATAAACAATTAAAACAATTGTACACAGAAGACGAGAAATAATCACATGGCCATAACTCTGCCACATGTTCTTCCCCTCTTTTAATGCTACCAGTAGTGTGACCCGAAAAAGTACATCAATAATAACTGCAGTAAATAAACTATGTAAAGAGCTTCAATACACCCACATTAAATGCATTTTCCCCATACTAATGACAATCATCTTAAGCTATTTTCAAGTATTCAAAGATGTTCATACCACTTGAGAGAATAATTACCATTTATTGAACCAGTATGTGTCATGCTGGAGTAAATGCTGCTCATAGATTCTCATAGTACATGAAATCATGTACTTTATGTTAATGCACTTAAAATGATCATAAATCCTGTAAGGCAGATTCTGGTTGTTAAAAAAAAAATAGAGGCCCAAAATGCAGTCACCTGTGCTAAGCCTATACCACCAAAGCAACGCTTAATATCTAACCTAGTTGCAATTTCAACCTTCCCCAGGAATGCAATCTTAACTGGTCAGTCTGGAATTTTCTGATCAACATAAATGAGGTAAAGGTAACCTGCCACATAGGCCCTTTCTATCCCTCAAAGGAAGATGAGGTAACCTGCTCTTTCCTTACCCCTCTGCCTATAAAAGCCTTCCATGTGTTCAGCTCCTGAAGCTCCTTTCTAATTGCTAGATGGGATGCTGCTTGATCCATGAATCGTTCAATAAAGCTAGTTAGACCTTTAAAATTTGTTCAGCTGAATTTTTGTTACTTAACATGGTCAACGCTCTCACCAGAGGAGTTGTGAAAACATGTATTTCTGAAATGGTAACAATCCTCAGTAATAAATGGCATGCTTAAGCTACTGCTCGTCCATAAATCAACAGTATAAAACCACTCAAACAATGACATTAAGACTGAACATCTCAGCCAAAAAGTGAGGTAAACACAAAGTCTGAGGTAAACTGCGAAGTCAAGAGTGAGTCCTTGTACCTACATGATGCATTGCTCCATGTGGGTGTGGCAGAAGTCAGCAGCTGCAGGCCCACCATGCCCATCAAACACGGCAAAATACAGGACCTCCTCTGTCAGCTGAGCAAAGTCAAATCTGTCTTCATTCTCTTTCCGTTTGCCAATCTGTGAGGCGCAGCCCACATTTTCCAAGCTGATTTTGGGTATTGGCTTGCCATACTTAATGCTGGGCGGCAGCAGAATTGGCTCATCAATGCGGTTATCCCAGATCCCAAAATTATCCCAGGTGGCTGGACGACCGCTACCATCTGAGTCATATCGAGAACACCTGGGCTCTGAAGTGGAGCTGTGGCATGTGGGTGTCACCCGCCTGTCGTCCTGCAGCAGGCGGGAGCTTAGCAGCACTCTCCTTCTCACCTGGTTCCCACCGCTTCTAACCAAAGTGATTAAGGCAGCTGTTGACATAACTCAACTCCAGAGGACTCAGTAATCAGGGAAAGGTCAATGGAACAATAATGGAATGTCTTCAAGAAAACTGATGCAACTGAGTAGAAAGAGAGAGAGAGACTCCATCAGTAATTCGAATATAACTGACATATTACTAGGTATTACCAAAAATGAAGGCATAAAGGGATGTGGCACCTAACAGCCAACTTCCAAGAATAGTGGATCAAAAATGAATTGCTTTATTTACCCCATTCACAGCATTTAAATTCTATAAAAATTTGACAATGTGCACATATCGTATAGAACAAGTGCTTCTCAAACTTTCACATAAAATGATCTTTGGATCTGATTAACATGCAGAGTGATTCAGTCTGCCTGGAGGGGAGCCTGAGATTCTGCATTTCTAACCAGCTCCCTGGTTGATGGCTGTCTGTTCCAGCAGACACTTTGAGAAGCAAGAATACAGAATGCAGGTAGTAAATAAATATTCTTCCCTTCATTCACTTCATTTGCTCTGGAGAAAAAGGAAAGGGCAAATATTGAGAATAACAAAGTCTCTTACGAGAAGTAGAAATAAGAGAAGAAAAAAGTAACCAGTTAATAGAATTTTTATGATAGTTCTGTACCCAAAGAGTGTCCCCTAAAACACCTACGATCTAAGTTCTGTTTTAAGATTTCTCAACTGACTAAACTTTACATACTATATTACCACAGTTAACGTAAATTGATTCATGCAAACACTCCCAAAAACACAAGGATGAGCCAGTTCTGACGTTTCCCTTTGTGGTAGATACTCACAGGGAGGCTGTGTGATCTAAGGAACTGGGGAGGCACTGCATTTGTGACACGCTGCCCTGATTGCCGAGCAACTGATCTATGCATTTACACTAACAGCTACAGCTCTCCTCTCCCACAACCCCAGGAGCCCACCCACCCCTTAAACTCACTGCCAACAACTATTATTCTGCACCCCCACTTCTGGACTCTGCCCCAAAGCTAAATCCTAAAGCCTCCTCCGGGTATGGTCAAGTGGAATTCCTATACCCTCATAGGAAGGGCTGTTTCTGACAGTTTTCCATACAAATAAGGTTCTAAGCAGAAATTCATCTCCATAGTCCTTCTGTTCTGTTACTTTATGAATTAAAAACCAACTTGAAAATATAGCATGATGTTAAGATTAGATAATGCTGGTGGAGGGTATACAGGTGTTACATTATTCTCAATAGTGTTTGAATTATTTCACAATAAAAAATGAGCTTGAAAAAATATATCTCCCCAAAAGGTACAAACATACACAACACCAAAAAGCCCAACTTGAGTGCATCTATAGGAAAATGAGTTACAGATTTCATTTTCAAATAAATTCTTAGAAATCAGTGTAACTATGTATAGGGAGGTCCATTACACCTTTCAGTGAGTAAAGCAGTAAAAGGATGAGGTTCCAAAGAACACCTAAATATTTAGGCAATGAAAGACATGAGCCCCCCCTTATAGTACTGAGAACAAAGATGGCCCACCAAACAATGAATGTTATCATGAAAGACTTAGGAGGCCATTCCTTTTGGCCTTTTAGCTAATATAATGTATAAAAGACTGAAACTCACTTTTTTTATGACAATGTGAGAGGTGGTAGAGACATAGCATCTCTGGCTATCAAGTATCTAAGAGAAGTAACACATTTCATTACAAAAAGAGGTGTTTATTCCTTTGCTTCTGATTGAAGGTTACAGTTTATTCAGCACCAATAACTGTCAAATGAAGATGATGACTTGTAGAGAAATTTCAAGCTATAATGCAATCTAGCAAGGAAGAGAACTAAGTACTAATTACTGATAGACATAATTCACAATGCAGCTTTATACCACATAGAAAAAAACAAAACCTTAAGTGTGTTGCTTAGAAAACACATTCATATTTGAAGAGTGCACCAGAAATTAACAAAGTACTATTGTTTTGGCTTCAATCTGAAAGCATGTATGCCATATTCAGTCTTGGGTCATTTTGCAATCATGCACCTACTTTAAACAAGAGTTCTAAAATTACAAACAAGAAATATTGAAAAAGTTTTTCTGCAGCTTTTATAGGATACCCTTGTCCTTTTTATCCCTCTTTATCTTCCAAATATAAAAATAAAACAGAGCTGCATTCTCAGCAGGGAACCAGTATCCACTGGAAATATTATTTAAGAGAGAAAGAAAATGCAAGTTGGGCAGTTTCTTTAAGCCTCCCTGTACTAAAATCAGTCATCAACCTGGCCTCCTTTCTCATTTATTATCTGCACAATCACCTCAGGAAGGAAGCAGAAAACTCATAGAAAAGCACTGCCTTTGAGGCCTACTGTTGTCATAGATGAAATGTGGGGCAGATAAATAGCTGTTTACATAACTAGATCAACATCTCTTATGCAAGCAGGAGATTTAAGAAGAGTTTTACCTCCTTTTCCATAAGCAATATAACTACACCATACTAATCTCCCCTATATTCCTAAGGAAACAATCAAAGAGCACCTGTGTTCCCAAGCTAACTAACAACTCTGAATTAAACCTGCACATCAAGAAAAGTTTCCTCCATAGCTTCAAACTCGGAATCAGCCATCATAGGTCCCATCTCTCCAGATGCCCATGGAAATGTCTATGCACTGACTAGCAGGAAAGAAAGTAAAATTTATGATGTGAAAAACACACAAAAGCCTGAAGGAAAAAAAAAATCAGTGTTCTTTATTACAAGAAGAGTGGAGAACAAACTGGCAAACAACTAAAAAATATTTTTATTATCTGTCAGTTAAGCAATTATAAATTGGCATGCATTTATCATTCTGCTAACTAAAAACAGTTACTTAGGAATCCCTTATGTCAATCTTTCAATTGGAAATCATGACTAGTTTTCTTATATAGGATTTTAACATTTATATTCAGTCTTTGAAAGTCAGTCATCCAAAAGGGTCAAAGAGCAGAAGTAATTCTGATTGAAAGCTATATGAAGACACAAAAATGTCAGAACAAACGTTAAATGAACTAAAAGCACAAGAACACATTACGCTACACATCATATTGAGACAGGTTAGCTAGCTGGTCCAATTCCCGCATAGGATGGTGGGCTGTGCCCCCTACAACTAAGATTGAAAAAAAACGGCACCTGGACTTGGAGCTGAGCTGTGCCCCCCACAACTAGATTGAAGGCCAACTTGGAGTTGATGGGCCCTGGAGAAACACACTGTTCCCCAATATTCCCCAATAAAAAAAACAAACAACAAAAAATCCTCTATGTTCTACATACTGTCAATAAATAAACTGAAAGTACTTTCCTTTTTCATCATTTTCACATTGAATTATGTGACTAGGCCTTCTCCATCTTCCTCCTTCTCAATGCTTTTAACTAGTTAATCTGGTATTTTGAAGTCCTGACACAGAACTCTGACTAGTGAAGAGAGATGGCTCCTGCCTCAACAATGGCCCCTGGTTTAACAATTCTGACTGGCCCAGGAGGGGGGTGAGCAATAGGGGGGGAGAATCTCAGCAATAAGGGTTAAATGGAAATATTGTAAATTGTGAGAGGCATTGAGATTCTACATAAGATCGGTGGTGAAGATCCACATCCTGAGAGTAGGAAATCTCAGGTGAAAAGCATCAGGATGGAAAAAAAAAATGCATTTGGTTTCTAATAAACTTTTGAAGTACATACTAGATTTAAAAATAAAAGCTGCGGGGCAGGGAAGAAAAGCCACATATACCGCTACAAGATTGCTATGCCAATTTTACATTTCATTTAACTCCGATTTTATAATCTCTACGGTTTAAACACCTCAGAGCTGTCCAAGTATATTTTTGGAAAAGGGATGTGCTCACTGTCTCTGGCAGGAGAGTGAATTTGGGACTTCAGTTAAACTGCTCTTGCCCGTTGAAAGCAGGTCAAAAGGGTGTTTTGTGGTTGGCGTTTTAAACCCATGCGAAATTATTTAGGAATTTTAAGAATTAGTACTAGTGATAACCCGCTTAGTTATCCCTCCAGCAAAAATATTTCTAAGTATTCATATCTGTCATTATAAAGTGGCACTCAGGTATCTTACATCAGTAACTTCCATAATGGATACTCAAGATAATTTTAATGTTCTTAAGCCAAATATTTCTTTATCGACTTAAAAAAACAAACAACTCAATGAATTCTAATAAATTCAAATGGTATGGACACCTCCAGCATATATTTCAGGAAATTCGGACTCTAATATCTTCTTTATCAGTACCATAGGCAGGAGGAAGGGAAAGAAAATCTACTAGTTTACACGAGGGAAAAAAACAACAACAAAAACCCTAAATGACTCCCCTTAGGTTTGATGGAAAAGTGTTTAGATGTGTGAATAAAGAACATTGGAGCAGTGAAAAGTACTCATTATTCTAATTCCATAGAATCTTTTAAAACATTTGTTAATGTGGACACAATTCACAGACTATTCCAAGCCTGTACCTTTACACTTCATGGAAGAATTTTCCTTTACATTCTATACTCTGTCACCAGCACCTCTCCTCTCTTCTTTTTTTCTTCTTTAAGATTCCAATTAAGGGAGGTGCCTGTATTAATGGTCAATAGAAAGAGGCTTACGATGGCAAGAAAAAAAATCATTAGCCAGATCTCACTACTCAAAAATTATACCTAAGGTATTTTATTACACAGAGGTGCACCTGTTCTTTTCCTGGAATAAAACGATACTATTGCTGTTTTTCAAACCCATTATAATCTGTCACTGTAGTCGCTTATTCTGAAACCGTCCGACAAAGGACAGAAGACCTCGGTGCCCATTTCCAGTCTGAAGCTCAAAAAAGCTGATGGAGCTTTAGGGACTCCAAATTCCCGATTTCCACCCGGATTCTCTCGTCTTTGTCACCTCCTGCGTACAAATATCTCATCTACAGAAAGCGGCTGCTAAGAAAGACATCATCACCAGCCACAGGCCTTATTACAATGCTCTTCTGGCAAAGAGCAAAACCCACGTCCTCACATCGACACCAACCAAGCCTCTGCATCCTTCTCTATTCCGAGCCCCTGAAAACCTCCCCGCTGCACAGTTCAGGGTCCTGCGAACGGCTCGCTGGCCGTGACAGATGAGTGGCCAGTGCGATACAGGGCAGGAAGCACACCCTTCCGCCCGCGCAGCACTGCAGATGGCTGGGTTTTCCCCAGCATCTTCCGCCGCCTGGTCTCCGCCTCTTAACCACCCTCACCATATACAGATCCCGGGTGTCGTTCATTTCTCCCTCGCCCCGGCCGCAACTGCGGCGGCGACGCGGCACTGACCGCGGCAACATTCTCGTGTCCGGGGGCTGGGACAGGGCGAAGCGGGGCCTCACTAAAAGGAAACGGGAGCGGGCAGCCCCTGCCTCCCTTGCTCCCTCCGCCTCGGCCCACCCCACCAGTTCAGTGGGCGCCTGCAGCCTGCGGTCACATTCAAGGCAGAGAGCGGGGTCTCAACGGGAAACGCCCGCAGCCCGCCGTGCAGCCCCAACATGCAGCCGTTGACCTCGAAAGGGAAGAAGTGGTGCACAGAGAACACAGACACCGACCGTAGGGGCTCGGACTGAGAGGGCTGGACAAATTAAACCTACATTTCCCCTCACCTCCCTGGGGACCCCTGCCGCGTTAACTCTCCATTTCGCGATATGCGAGCGGTGGGTGCGACCCAGCCTGTAAATATTATACAAGGTTAACATAAATAAATGAGGTGCAATCTCTAGGTTCTTACCTCGTGATGGCGAAAACTTTAATTAGCTAACGGAAGGCGGGGGAGGGGCTTTTTTGGTCGGTAAATAAGAGTGCCTTCTCCGATACTTCTGAACCCGGGAGGAAGAACTTAGAACAGCCACTGGCTCGTCTGCTGGAAATTTTCGAGTATTTGTCGCCAGCAGTGGGCCAGACGGTAAAGGGGAAATCTGTTCCTGCTGACTGACAGCAACTCCGTCCACTCGGCGCTTTGGAGAGGCGGTGCCCCAGCCCGTCACATCAATCATAGATTCCGAGGGGAACGAGCCTCCCCGCAACTGCAATTTGATTTGGCCGACTTCTCGCAGTGCACTGTGGAGCGACGTCGACTTGGGCCAGTAGCAGCCAGCGACGACATCCCGCCCTCCCGAAACCCTTGGCGCCCCGGCCAATGGTGGGGCGCCTCGGCGGTGGGTGGGGTCAGGAGACCGTGACTAGCCAGCGGGTCCACAGGGTGGAGAGGGGTGTCACTTTGGGCAAGTGGGCGGTAGGCGTTACAACCAGCAAACCATAAACGGAATGCTAACAGTTTGCCAGGGCCAAGAGCTTGAAAGGCATCTGGTTCATTGCTATTCTTTTGAAAAACTCGAAATGCAGTGTTCTTCGTTACTGGAGAGGCATCTTGTGATCCCTTAATAATGTCGATTCATTCATTTGACAAGTATTTCTGTCTAGGTAGGATCTTCTGTATTCCAGGCACTGTGCTAAGCACTGGAGATACAATTCTGACTCAAATAGATGTGATAGCTGCCTTCATAGAGCTCACAGTCTAATGAGGAGGAAAAGGGAGAAAACAAACAGGTAAACAAGCAAATAAAATAGCAAACCATGTCAAGGAAGGAAATAGACAAGTGTGATATAGAGAATGGTACGAGGTTGAGGTTAGATAGGGAGGGTTGTTATAAGAAAACTTTACAAAATAAGATAGTATTTAAACGGAGACTTGAGGAATAAGAAATCAGTCAGTCCTGAAACCAGGAAAGTAACGATTGTTCTGGACACAGGGAACAGCAGAGTAAAGGTCCTGAGGTAGGACAGCTTCAGATTTTTGAAGAATAAAAAGAAGGTCGGTGTGGCTCCAGCACAGAGGTAGGGGGAAAGCAGCATGTTATGAGGTGGATGAGGCAGACAGAAACCAGAGCATGTAGCCAAGTCTTGGGGTTTGCCTTAAATTTAAATTTAATGGGACTCTGTTGAGGCAGTTTAAGCAAAAGGTAAAAGGATCTGGTTAAGACTTTAAATCACTTTGGTTAATGTGTTGAGAATAGGTAGAATAGGTTATTGGGACTGGTTAGAAGACTATTAGATGAGACTAATGGGAAATGACTTGGCTTAAAATATGGTGATATCACTGGAGGTAGAGAAAAGGAGAGCGATAGGAGATTTTAAAGGTAAAGTATTACGTAGCTTGTTTTGACATATTAGGTATCTCGGTCCCAGGACAACTGTTTTGAATCCAGTTCACTGAATACTCTGCTTAGAGAGTAATTCTCACATTAATGGCTCACAAATTCTAGTAATGGCATTTGAGGATTATTATGTTGTATTGAAATTCAATTGTCATGGGCTTTCTGGAATTTTCTTTCTTTTTTTAACCATGTACTGTGCTATTTTATTAAAATCACAATGGAAGGTTTTTACAAATAACTATTTCTTAAAGATGACAGCTGTATATAAATCCCATAACTCTCACTCAGAGTAGGTGCCAACACAAAGAGCAGATCAGACAGGAGCACATCGCATATCATGGGAGGACCATTCGAAGACACCGCAAATTAGGAACTTTATCAAAAAAACATGTTAGAAATGACCGAGGTGATTGAACCTCTGCCACACTCTACAAAGGATACTGCTGAGGCCTGAGTGACACCCTTTGAAGTGTCACACTGAATGGAACCCTTGACTCCAGCAGGGCTGTTTCCTGAATAAGAACAGAACAGTACCCCTGAACTCCACAGACCACCCCACACCTGACAGATGCCAAGAGTTCTCGGTAAGTAAGGAGGGTTCAAGTCCAAGAATTTCAAAGGAAGTACTTAGACCTCCAAGTAACACTGTTTTCGATTCTCTGCATTTTGTGCAGATGTGGGATTTACAGTCCTGGCATCCTGATTGTATATTTAAATACGAGCTGTGTGTGTGGTCTCACGCGTGTTTTAATTTCACACTAACGAAAATAATGTTTGTAGCACGAAGAGCCGGATTCAATTAACAAGAGTTAAAAGTTTGTCTGACTAGAAGCTGGTATCCTTCCAGTTAACAGAAAATAAAAAGCACGGACACCCGGGGACACCAGATCAAAGCAGGTGCAATGAGGGGGGCGGTGCCACAGCAGAGTCCAAGACTCCCCCAAATGTAAATGGGAAAAAGGTTTCCATTTAAAGAGACATTTTAGTCCCCTGAATCCGTCAGTGTCCAATGTTAATTACAAAACTTCTGTCTTCTTACTTGAAGCCGTTTCAACAGTAATTCTTACACTGACCACAAACTGGTCATGTGGCAGACCTTCTCTAGAGGAACTAGAAGTCCATCTGCGGTGCGGTTTCCCACGCCCACTCCACCCCACCAGCCTTGGCCGAGCCCTGTCCTGCGTGTCCCTGGAAGAGGCCGTGGCTGCCCTGTTACAGGTCTTCTCGTGTAGTCCCAGCTCGATTGTCTTCCTTCGAAACCCGAGGTTTCGGGTCTCCCTCCTTCTTCTTCTTGCCCTTCTCTTGCTTTGTTTCATTTTTCTCTTTGCTTCCTCCTCCTTTGCCAGGGTACACCTGTCCCTCCAGAGTTACATCAGCACACCGGTCTTGACTGACCGAAAAGTCTTTGATCTCCCAGGCTATATAACTCTCATCACGAAGCATGAAGGTGGCGCGGTCTGAGCCCACGATGAACCTCTGGACGTCCTAGTTGGCATTGAAAAGGCTGCCCTGCCAGAGCCTGGTGATTTCCTCCGTCTCCTTCTCCGTGGGGCTTCCTGATACGGTGACAAACATCATGACAGTCTTTCCTTTCTTGGTCATTTTCAAAATGCTCTCAGGCTTGCACGGGTCTATCTGCGAGAAGTCGATAGGTGCCGAGGGCCCTTTATGCTCCGGGAGATCTCCTTCCTCGATGTCTTCATCTTTCTCCCACTGTTCCAGAAGACGCGCCACGGCCGCATCACTGAAATCGTGAATATCCTTCTTCTTCTTCCGGGGAGGCGGGGCAGCCTCCCTGGGCGTCCTGGTGGGCCCCCGGGCCCGTTTGGACATGGGGCTGTAGCAGCAGAAGCAGCAGCAGCAGATCAAAGGCACAGAGCAGGACCAGGCATGGGCGCCCACCCGGAGGCCGCCATCTTCCTTTTTTTTAAACTTTTTTTGAAGCATTATATATAAACGGGTGTCAAAAAATGTATGCATGTTTAAAGAAATGTTATCTATGTATTACTTAGTAGTTTGCTATAATCAGAAGTGTCTGAACGCTGATGGTAACCACTTTGAGCACCTCTTGTAATTGCAGAAGTTTCACAATCTGAACACACCTGTGTTTCTAGCATTCAGAGCAGAAATAGAACATTATTAATACACAGGGACTCCAGCATACTGCTTTTAATCATTGCCTATCCTGACTTTCAACAACATGGATTAGTTTTGCCTGTCTGTGTGTGTGTGTGTGTGTGTGTGTGTGTAGTCATAAAGTATACATTCTTTTGTGTTCGACTTCTTTACTCAACTTTATACTTTGGATATTCTTCCATGTTGTTGCAAATGGTTGTACATCATTCATATTATTTCATTCTGTAAATATACCACAATTTATGAATTCATTCTTCTGTTGGACATTAGGGTAGTTTCCAGTTTGGAGCTATTAGAGATAGTGCTGTTGTAACATTCTAGTACATGTCTTTTGGTGATGTCCTTTTCTTTCTATGGAGAATTTTGGTGGCTGGGTTCTAAACACAATTAAGTTATATTGGAATCTGTTCATCAATAGTATAGTAACATCTATTGCAATATCTTAAACATTTGGACCAAACTTTGCAGCAGATATTGAAGAACTTTTCTCTCACAAATGTGAAAACTTTTGGCAACAACAAGGAACTGTTAATGTAGGGATTTGAAGCTTGTTAATCTAAAAACATTTTGAATTATGTTTAGCATTTTGACCTTCTTTTTAAAAACATGCAATCTGCATGCCCAGCATTTGAGAACATCGTGACTTTGCTATATCC
The DNA here is from genome assembly GCF_057876585.1 of Rhinolophus sinicus. Classification (NCBI taxonomy): domain Eukaryota; kingdom Metazoa; phylum Chordata; class Mammalia; order Chiroptera; family Rhinolophidae; genus Rhinolophus; species Rhinolophus sinicus. Next base: position 169,802,982 of record NC_142501.1, read on the forward strand.
TTTTCTATAATAGACTGTAATCCACAATCATATGATAAGCAATGTCAGTTAGGCTGTCCTAAAAATATCCATATGTTTGATGCTAATACAGTTATTAGAATTACATTTGAAAACCATACCATTTGGGTGGCTCAGGCGGTTGGAGCTCCGTCCTCCTAACTCCAAAGGCTGCTGCTTTGATTCCCACATGGGCCAGTGGGCTCTCAACCAGAAGAGTGCCAGTTTGATTCCTCAACTCCTGCAAGGGATGATGGGCTGCACCCCCTGCAACTACCAACGGCAACTGGATCTGGAGCTGAGCTGCGCCCTCCACAACTAAGACTGAAAGGACAACAACTTGAAGCTGAACGGCACCCTCCACAACTAAGATTGAAAGGACAACAACTTGACTTGGAAAAACTCCCGGAAGTCCACACTGTTCCCCAATAAAGTCCTGTTCCCCTTCCCCAATAAAATCTTAAAAACAAAAACAATGATGCCATTCTACATCCCATCAGTGTTGATTACAAATAAAGCCAGCAATTTACTTCATTTGAATTATATATTATTGCTTTTTGAATCTCTGAAGCATGGCTAAATGTAGTACAAATGTTCATGTACTCAGCATGAGGGATCACTGCGTATGTCCGAAAGAAACAAATGGACACAACACTCCATGCCTTTAAATTGAGCTCCTTTTTAATTCATACTTTATATTTTAAAGAATTGAACTATTTGATAATAGGGACTATCAGGAAACTACCTAAAACAGGTCATAGGGCTTTGGGTAAGTATGTGGCACAAGGGCTTATAAAATATAAAGTGAGGACATATGAGTCGTGAGTAAGCCACTTGAAATTTAGGCTAATGAACTAGAATGAAACTATTAAAAGATAAACTGAGGCATACTAAACATTTTAGGGGTTTATTTGAGCAAAAATCAGTTGGAATTGGGCAGCGCTAAACTGGAAGCAGTTAGGAACACTCCACTAACAGGAGCTATAGGCAAGATTTTATAGAGAAGGTGCAAAAGCAAAGCAAGGAATTTGACTGGCTATAGCTTAAGCAGTTACCTTTGAGGCACAGAGTGAAGAAATAAAATGGAATCACTATTGTCAAGCTGCTAAAAAAAACTAAAATCAAGTAGGTTGAGGCATGAGGAAATAATTCTATTCTTGTTTTAACTAGCCTGAAACTTAAACTTTTGAACTTCCCAGTTCTGTGTTGATGCCTGGGTTGTTGTGTGTCAATACCTGGACATATACCAGACTGTTAGATAACCCCTCCTGAAGGACTCATGTATTCAGACCGTCTGACATCAACTTAAATCCATTATGCAGACCACTGGTCACCTGACTGATAACCAGTTCTGGACCAAACCTAGGGCTTGACTAATTTTTCTTAAGAAAGTACTTTTTACCATAAGAACTCTTAGATTTTCTTTCTTCTTCACCCTATTCGGAAAAGTCTAGTTGGTTGTTTATCCTTAGGTTTCTATTTGTGATTGGTTGTCCTTAGGTTTTCATTTCTTAACCTTAAGGCAATGCAGCCTTAGGTTTTGGTTTGCTTAAGTGAACTATAACACTAAGGCATTAAAGCCACCTCAGTTTAATGGCCTCTTGTTTAATAAATATTAACACTACCCATTTTCCTGATTAGTTACTAATGCTCCTGGGAGCTATATGTGTAATAATGAATTGATAATTTTATTAATAGTCACTAATGAAAAATCAATTATTTTCTTGTAAAAAATTAGACATAAATATTTTTGTATACTTATTGAAGTGTCCCAGAATATATCATCCCAAAATATGCCTCTCCGCATATGGATTATTTTGAGATAAAGGCAACTGAGGACCAGGAGATCCAGGAAAAGATTCTACCTCCCCTTGTCTAAGAATAGAGTATAAATTTCCCCTTTTGTAAAATAAATTTATATTTATAAAGGAAATTTCCATTTATAATAGTGTCTCTAGGAATTGCCAAGAAGAGAGTTATTCCAGAGATAAATTATCACCTGAGAGACTCTGCATAACAAGACAGCCCTTATTTACCATACATTTCTTCCTCTCACCTTCCCATAACTTGCCTTCCCCACTCAGAAACCCAAATCTCTTTTCCTTTGATTAGTCTAAGGTAGTCTATTAACCTCAATCATCTGGCCTCCTAGAGTTTCACTTTTTGTGTGAAATTTCCACGCATAATAATTAAAATGTTTTCTCTCTTTTTAAATTTGTCTTTTGTCAGTTTAATCCAGGGTCCCAGCCAGATAACCTAGGAGGCTAGAAGGAAAACATTTTTTCTTTTCCTACATTAGAATCCGCAATTTTCCAGGTAAATATCTGTATGTTACTTTTGGCCTCATTCCTAAAACATAGGACTGGGATACTAGGTAGGATGTATCCATATTTTTCCATAGTTCAGGCTGTTCTAACCAGAATTTCGAGACCAGATGTCCCTTCTCTGTGTCACTAGGATAATTGCCAAAACACGAATACAAGGAATTTTTCAATCTTGTCCTTGTACCCAATTAAAATTTGCATCAATGATTTGCATCTTCAAATATAATTGTTGCTTTTTTTCCGTGTGTAATTTACTTCCACAAATATGGAATAAATGAGCTTCATCCAATACCAGTGTTTTCGAGATTTGAATTTTCTTTCCATTTCCACCTCTGACTTTTCTATTTGCCCTTATTCAAGTATTGACTATCATTATGCATAATTCTCATGTAGGGCTGTTATGAGAAAAATTGTATTTTATACACGCATATTATAGGAAAAATTTTAAAGGAAATTGCATTTTGTTACTTAAATAACAAAAGCTCAAAATCAAGCAGATGAAAAATGATACATTAACACCATTTGCCAAATATTTCCTGCTCTCTACCACTGGCAGTGTATGGCTCCGTTGTGGGTGGTGCCGAGAGAAGGTGGGGCAACTGTGAGAGTTCACATCAATGAATTCTGAGTGGAGGTGACAGGGTTTCTGAGTTGGAGCTTTTAATGTTCTCCTGCAAGACCTTCCAAGGGTCACTTCCCTCTGCCGTTGCAACCAACAATGTTCCAAGTCATATCTGCTCCTTCAATCTGGGTCCTTGAGTGACTGAAGAGCAGAATCCTTCTGCAATATATGATGGCCATATAGCATGAGCGAGAAACAAACCTTTGTTGTTTTAAGACACTGATATTATTTGTTACAGCATTTTGAGCTAACTTAACCTGGCCTATCCCAACTGACACAGAGAGTAGTAGCTCCAACTTAAAATTATTTGGTTAAGTTTTCTTGGGTCAATTTTATTCAAAGAGAAACTTTCATTCGTTTTTTTAATTAAATTTATTGGGGTGACAATGGTTAGTAAAATTATATAGGTTTCAAGTGTACATGTCTATAATACATCATCTGTATATCACATTGTGTGTTCACCACCCCAGAGTCAGTTCTCTTTCCATCGCCATATTAATTCTTTTCAATAATAACTTTTCGTGAAATTCCTACAATATATTAAGTATTATGTATGTTAGGCTCTGGGGTTTTCTAGTAATGAACGAACAAAATAAACATGATCTCTCCTCTCATAAAAAATGAGGTGGGCAGAAGAGACAGTAGGAATGTATCTAAATATGATGACTGTTATACCTGGAAACATTTGACATTCTCTAAATATTTTCCTAGGAGTCTTGTGACTTATCTTTCTCTTTCTATCACTTCACTGTCTCTCTTCTAAGTTAGGAGTTATTCAGTTGCTGACGATACAAACCTAGAAAGAATGAGAGGAAAAATAAGTTTCTAACTCTTGAGAAGTATCTCGGAATTATAGAAAATACCTGAGTCTGGAGCCTGGACTCCAACCTTGCTTTTGACCAATGTGTGACCTCAGATAAGCAGCCAGTTTTGCTGTGGTCCTGTCTCATCGATGTGAAATAGCACTAAATATAACCTGCCAAGGCTGACTTACATAATTGCTGCAAGAATTAAATTTGGCAGAGACTGTAAGTGTCCCATAAAAATAATCAGTATTATATTATTCTTTAAAGATTTTACAGAGCATTGGAGGAGCCTATAAATAACAAGTTTAAATGAATAATGAAAACACTTGGTCCCCCTATAAAGCAACACATGGAACAATTCAAATTGTACCCTGCCAGCTATGGGAAATGGTACAGAATTACATAATGAAAATTATACCTTCGAGAATCTAAACTCAGTGTTTATTGTCAGGTAATATCTGCTAATGTACCGCTGTTATGATGCAGCAGAAATAGGTCAAAAATTCTCTTGTGATCTTCATAAAGAATATTCAGTACTTTTCTTGTCAGTAAAATGAAGTGAATATACAAATAACTAGTTTTATACAAGTGGATAAACAACAGAAAAATGCATGCAGTATTAAGAAAAACTGCCATTGTCTTTGAAACCTGTAATTTCAGAAGTGGTATGTACGCATTTAATCAGTTCGAAATGATATCTAATTTCCTAAACTCCTTCCTTTTATTCTGAGTCTCATTTAGGTTAGAGTTCAGAATCTCAAGGTAACATTGTGAAAGATGATGAAAGGCACGTTTGTCACTGGTTGTCAGGCAACCAGAAGCCTGAGTAACTGGCATGTACAAATACTCCATCCTGATTTGTACACAGAGTGGGAGTAGGCGCTGAACTGCTTTTCTATTGGCCAATTTCTCTTCCAATGGCAGAAAAGAAGGTATTATTTTTCCAGCTAATTAGCATACTCTGGGAAAGTACCCAACTGTGTTTGTTTCCCTGGCAGTGTTATATATAGACTTTAAAAACAGGATTAGCACTTACTGTTTAAAAGTTACTTTGGCTTTGGGTGATCTAGATTTTTATATACAGAAATACTCTAGGGAAAGTTTTAAAAATTCAAATAAACTAATAGCACATAATGGTTATGCTATGAAAAGTAAGCAAAAGAGAGCTTGGTTTTGTTGAAGATACTTTAATATAAGGAAAATAACAATTCACAGTGATCCTCAAAGGTTAAAACCAGGAAAGAGTTCCCCAAGTCACAAAGGGCAACAAAAATGGTGTTCCCTACCCCTGCCTCACCTTTGCACAGACTATAGGGAAGAGGCAGAAAGCTGGGAAAGGAAGAAAGGAAAGGGGACCAAGAGAGGGACATCAGTGCGGCTGGTTGGCTCAGTTGATTACTGCGTAGTGCTCATAATACCAAGGTCATTGGTTTGATTCCCACATGGGCCATTGAGCTGCGCCCTCCACAACTAGATTGAAAACAATGACTTGACTTGGAGCTGATGGGACCTGGAAAAACACACTGTTCCCCAATAAAAAAATTATATATACATATATATATATATATATATATATATATATATATATATATTTATTTATAAATAAATAAATAAAAATTAAAAAGAGAGGGACATCAGCCTGCTCACATGAGGGATCGCCATAGGGCCTCAAATGTAACCCAGGGAGAACAAGGAATATATTTTGTGATCTTTGGTAATGAACTGTGTGTAACTCTCAGATGAGGTTTGATTTCCCAGTGGGGCCCATGAGAAGGCAGAGCGTACAGTACTGCATGTTTACTGTAGATAAGAATCCATAACAGTGTTTGCCACCAGGGAACCTTTCACCTCTTCCTTCTTAACTACTGACTAAACATATAGCCTGGGAAAGGAAAGTCCCAGAAATCTCTTTGCCTGTCCAAAAGTCAATATGATCAAAGAATTTTAGAGCTGGGTGATACTTACTTAACCCTTTCCCTTCATTTTTCAGAAAACTAAATGCAAACTCTGAGAGGTAAAGAAATTTGCCCAAGACCACAGAGCTGGTAACTACAGTCTGGGATTATAGGCCAAATTCCTAGCATCCCAGGCAAGCTTTAATTCCACCTCTTCACACGATGTGATCATAACCCCTGAAAACAGGCAGCAAAGCCCGGGATTCTGTCAAGGACATGCTAACTTGTAGCAAAGTTTTGTAAAATTAGATGTATTTCTCCTGCACTACCTGTAGGAAAGACACCAATGCTATAGGTAAGATTGACTCTGGGCCATATTTTGAAGTAGGTAAAGTGTGAACTCAGTGGCCTCATACTTGCCTCTTCTGAGAGGCTGTGTAATATAGTGGTGAAGAACTTGGCTCTGGAGACACCCAGCCATTTACAGACTGTGACCCCAGGCCAGTTTTTCAACCTTCCTGTGCCCAATTTCCTCACATATAGATGAAGGTGGTAGTATTTCTCAAATCATGCTTTTGGGGAGAATTAAACGAACTAATGTGTAATGTATCTAGAGTTGTTCTTGGCTTTAGACAGTATTAGGAACGTTAGGAATTTTTATTAGTGTCCGTCAGTGCCTGGAGCCCGACCTTGATCTGGGCTTGCTTGTCTCTGACATGGTCTCCAAATCACAGAATGTCTGTCTTCTCCCTCCTCTCCTTTATAAAAACTCTCTCTCCTTGTTGGTTCAACAAATGGTGTAGGGAAGATGTTGAAGAAAATTGCCTTCATTGGTTGATGTGAGCTTCTGTCTATTAGCTTTTATCTGTTCCAATACGTGAGGTGATTTCTGTGCTGTGATCAGAGGTTGAGTAAATTCCCCCTTTAGTCTCATTCTCCCGAGCAGGGGAGACATGAGATGATGTTTGCTGTTCTGTCTGTGCTGTGAGGTGATGGTTAGCTTAGGGTTAAAGAAATTCTTGATCAGGGGTTGAGAGAATTCCCTCTTTGTTCTGTCTGTTTCGTGGACATCAGCAGAGGAAGTGAAGAAGTAGCTAAGTTATATCAGGACGACATGATAGGCATGTTGCCAGGCTTTGGAAGACCTTGGGCTGATGGTCCCAAGCAAGAATAGTAGATATTGCTTGTCTGGATGAACTAGCCCTTCAGCCAGATAAGTAATAGATTTTCTTTTTTTATCATTGACTGCTGGACCCTCCCGGAACTGGCTATTCCTTGAGAGGGGAGACAGAGACACAAAAACTTGGCCCCGGGATACATCTAAAAAGATATATAAGGAAGACCTCAGGTGGATTGACATTGATTGATTGCTATTTCAAGAGATTGTTATTCAGAAGATTTGCTGTTTCAGGACTGCTTTTCAGGATTGGATTGTTTCAGAGTAAGAGTTTGGAGCTTGCCTCAATGGACAGTAGAGACTTCTTTTGTCGGTGAATTGTCATCATTCTAGCATCTTTGAGAACTTATATGCAGCTTGCAGCTTACAGTATCAGAAGACTTCCTAACTTCCAACAACAACAACGCCAACAGCAGCAGCATTCTTGGGAACTAGCAAGCAGCGGTGTGGGAGATGCCTGAATTTCTCTCAGCTACAGACCTGGCAAGGTTTTGATTTATGACTTTTCCAGTGTTGTACTACCCCCGCCCCCAGTTTGGTGAGCTTTTGGCATCTACTGTAATAGTTACTATCCTATAAAGCTTATTACTGCTTTTGGATATTCCTTACTGATGCTATTTGTGTATTTAGCCTAGTGATTTTTGGTCAATAGTAACCATATGTTGGGATCTCTTAAACCTATATGTATACTCCTTTGACATGACATTATTATCATGACTATCTATGTAGTTTAGTCTTAACCACCTTTGCTTTGTGACATTAACATATTCTATTAATTGCCTTTGTCTTTTGCTATTGCATATTGTTAAATAAATTGATTAGATATTAAATAAATTAATTAGCCCCATTCTAGCATGTGTCCCTCCTCCTTCTTTTCCCCGCTCATCATTACAAATGTCTATTCACTCATTCAAATAATATTTATTTAACGCATCTCCCTATGTGCCAGACACTTTTCTGGGAGCTGGAAGTATAGCAATTAACTAAACAGACAAAATTTCTGTCCTCGTAGAACATACACTCTAGAGAAAGGAACAAAAAGCAAAATAATTAAATATCTTCTTTGATAACCCAAATGTCCCTCAACTGATGAATGGATAAAGAAAATGTAGTACAGCTATACAGTGTGGTATTATTCAGCAATATAAAGAAATGAAGTATTAATGCATGATACTGCACAAAGTACTAATACATAGATGAACCTAGAAAGCATTATATTAAGTGAAAGAAACCCATCTCAAAGACCACATATTATGTGGTTCTATTTACATGAAATGTCCAGAATAGGCAAATTTGTAGAGACAGAAAGTAGATTCATGGTTGCCTAGAGCTGAGGGGTGTGGTAGGTTGTGGTGTTTTTTGTGGGTTTTTTTGGTGGTGGTGGGAGCAATAGGGAGTGAATGCCAATGGCTACAGGGTTTTTTTTTGGGGGGGTGATAAAAATGTTCTAAGATTATGGTGATGGTTGTGCAACTCTGTGAATATATTAAAAACCATTGAGTTGTGCACTTTAAGTGGATGAATTATAGAGTATGTGAATTATATGTCAATAAAACTGTTCAAAGTATGATGTCATCTTAACATAGGGATCGGAACAAGGTGTGCAAGAGGAACCTGAAATAACAGGATCAACCTGACCCTTCTCTGTACAATGACTTTACTATGAGTTATTCATTTAATATAAACATGAATCACCAGTAATCAGAGAAATGCAAACTAAATCATTCACAAGTATATCCCTTCACATCCTTCAGGCTGACAAAGAAATCAGAAATCTGGATCTTGTCAAGGGTTGGAAGAGCTGTGGCAAAAGAGGAACGTAATATCCTCCACTGCTGGTGAGCTTCTAAACTGGTACAGCCAGCCATTCTGGAGAGTAATCTGGCGTGATATAGTCTAAGGAAGAAAATACCATACTCTATGATCCAGCAATTCTGGTCCTGGTATATATTCCAAAGAAATTTTCGCACAGGTCTCTATGGGAAGAGGTGCAAAGATGTTCCCTACAGCACAGCCCAGAGTATAAGGGAGTTGAAGTTTGTCTGAGTGCTCACGCCTGGGAGAGTGGACCGGTAAAATGTGGTGCACATGCCTCTGTGAGTAGCATCAGGTTAGATGTAGGCAAAACCACAAGGATGACTCTTAAATACATAGCACTGAATGGGAAAATGTAAACACTGGAAAGAGATATATAATACAATACTCTTTCCATAAGTTAAAAACATGCACAAATAAAACAATGTATTTTGCAATAATACCTTCAAATAAAAAGATAGGCCACTTAAATAATAGTGGCAAGTAGCTCTATGCCTACAGTCTCCTTGTCACAAGCATCTGCTAGGCTCACAGTCCGTGCTGCAGTCTCTTCCTGAAAAATTAGAGGGACTAACCACCTCCCCCCCCCATAGATTCTCAGACCCCCAGGATCTACCAGGCATTGCGTGAGGTCTCCACAATAGCTGTGGTTTCCAGCAAGAATTAAGGCAAACACACAGGTCTAGTGTCTTTCAATATGCTCATTTACTCACACAGAAAATGCAATGGGAAGAATAGCCTCCTTAACATCAATATCACACCACAGTGTAATCATAGCAATACGGCCATCGATCTAGCAATAACAATTCAGCAAAGTATTTTGATAACAAACCAATCCAAGAGTCAACCAGAATGGGGCACACAGGGCGGCTGGTCCGGGAGGTCGTTCCAGCAGACGTTTGGTCTAGTCCAGAGGAGCAAGCAGGTTTTCGGAGCAGAGGAGCAGCGTGATTACCACTCAGTGGAGACCAGCTCCCTGAGCTGTCAAAGTCCTGGGTTTTTAAGGACTTCAGTAGAGCCATATGACCTCACCTTATCAGCCCTCACAGACTTGTTTCCTATCAGTCCATGTAGCCGCTGCACCGTCCATCTGGTGGTGGTTTATCTTCATGGAGAATTTCCACAGCACTCAGTGTCCAAACTGGAGTTACTCTTGCTCATACAAAATGGAGTCAGTCTCTCTTGTTCATATAAAAACACACTTTTCAGGGGCACTCTACACACCTCTTCCTATGCTTTGTAAAAGGTCAGGATTTATATATAGAGAAAAGATTTTTTAAAATATGCATCAGTAAGGCTGTAGGAGAGATTCCTGCCTTGGGTGGCCTAGATGACCTAGAGCGGGATAAATCAATAAGATAGCAGAGGTTACAAGATCTGACCCACATCCTGGCCCACACCTAGTTTCTTTACTATTTTAAGAGTCAATAATACCTAGGGGTGGTTTCTCCAAAACAGAATTTAAACCTTGGTTCTCTGAAATTGAAAATGGTTAATTTTGCTCTAAACTGAGGTTGAACCATTGATTCCACAATGGTTCTGTCATGTGCCCCCCAGCTTTTCTACCAGCCCAGCTATGTATACAATTTCCTTAGAGTAAATGTACTCTCTAGTCACCCCACAACCTCAGTTTGTGCACCATTCTGCTAATGGCTCCTGGCATTTCCTCACAGGCCTTTCTGACTAATGTTAAAATGGACTAAGCCAGGGTCCATACCAGAAGGACTTGGTTTCATCTCTTGGCTTCATCATTTGCCGCTGATTGCTCTTGGTTAAGTCATTTAACTTCTCACAGCTTCTGTTTTCCTACATAAAATAGGGATAATAATAAAATGTGTCGGCTATCCTTTCTAAGTATTTTCTATGCAACTAGAAACATACGTATTAAAGTTAGAATTATATCCTATTTATTATGCATATTTATGTTAATTTCATTTTTATTATATATATACATATACATGTATATATATACACATATATATATAAAATGGATAGCTTTCCATGTCAATATATATAGATTAATAGGTAATAGCTGTTGTGCGTGTGTGGGGGCAGGGGGCATATGAGAAATCTCTGTAGCTTTCACTCAATTTTGTGGTGCATCAAAATCTGCTCTAAAAAAATACACTATTTTTTTAATTGAAAGTTGATTCAACAATATGATTGAATAATTTAAAATACATGTTCACAGATTTTTACAGAATAATAATTATCATTGAATCTAGGATTGTATTAGGTTAGATTATGTCTACAACATGTTATTCTCATATTTAAATAATGTACTCAGTGAGAGAAATGATCTTAATATGAACATTTAATACATAGATAATAACTGTCCACGTCAATATATACTTTTTTAAAAATACACTTTGAGATGGGATGAAACAATAGACAGATTAGGAGGGAATTACAGTGTTCTAGATCCAGGAGGAATCAGATATGTGGAAAATAAGAAAATTGGAGAAATGGATGGAAGATGCTTACCAGGGGACCAAAAGGAAAATGTTACCCAGCAGTTCAAGCCGGATGAGTAGTGATGGTTTTGATGAAGAAACTCAGAGAGACTACTGGAGGCCAAAGAATGAAATTTCTGGAGCACTGGCAGATAATTTTCTTAAGGCTAAATCCTAGAACAAGAAGTTATATGATTATGAAGCTAACATGCCAGACAGATGGGGTCGCAGTGGTTATAAAGAGTTATACCCTGAAGAATTTGAAACAGACAGTAGTGATCAGCAAGATATTACCAATGGAAAAAAAAAAATCTCCCCACGTGAAATCATCTACCCACGAATCTCACAAGCATAAGTCAAAGAAATCCCACACAAACACACACACACACACAGAAAAAAAAAAAAAAGCAGAAAAAGAAGTCACACAAGAAAACCGAAGAAAAACAAAAAGGAAGCTACAGATGTAACGGCAGATTCCTCAAGCAGATTCTCAGAAGCAACTGGAGCTTCTAGTACTAGGAAACAATCACATAAGCATGAGAAAAAAATCCAGAAAAAAGTCTCAAAAAATCTGCTTTAGTCTTAGAGACAGAAAGTGATACTTCTCAGTCAGCTGATTCTGCATCCAGCAGTTCTGAAGAAAGTGAGGAAAGAGACACTAAGAAAACCAAAAGGAAAAAGAGAGATAAAAAAGTCCATATTCCTGTGGTGAACAATGAGATACAGGAGAGGACAAACGCACAAATTGGCAAGTGGCTACAGATGAAAGGTCTGCTGAGAGCTCAGAGGATGTGAAAGAGACATTCTTCAGTTTCCCATGTGACTGGATATTTACAGCTCTTGCACTTTGGGGCTTTGCCAGTGACTCTATTGTTCGGCACAGAAGGCTTGAGGCAGAGCTGTTCCTACCACCTGCGTGCATTCTGATAGACTTGTCTTCTATTTCGGCCTGTTAAACTTGATCCTCTTGTTGTTAATAGGAAATCGGAATTTTGTTATGAAAGTTTCTTGAAGAGACGATTTTTTTGCAATTAATTACATTCAGCATAGAATGCGTGTACGGCAAATGAAAGGACACAGAAAGCTGAATCCAAAAATAAAAAATAAAAAATAGACTTTACTTTTTAGACCAGTTTTAGGTTCTCAGCAAAGCTGAGTGGAAAGTACAAACCGTTCTCGCATATCCCAGGCCCCTGCCCACATGCACAGCCTCCCCCAGTGCCAACATCAGCTACCATCCGCTACATTTGCTAAAAATTGATGGACCTAAACTGACACATCATTGCCACTCAAGGTCCATGGTTTACATTAGGGTTCACTGTTGGTGTGGTATATTCTGTGGGTTTTGACAAATACATACTTTTTTTCTTATTAGTTTCAGGTGTACAAACATATACTTTTTAATGGTGGCCTGAAGTACGATGATATGGATTTGCCATGAGTAGTTTAAATAATTATTTGAAAATGAATTCATTTGGAATTTTTTTCTATTATATACAATACAGATGTTGCATTACATATTAAAATTCCTGCTATTTTAACTTATCAATCAAGTAAGATTGATGCATAGGAAAATCAACAGAGCACATGAATAGGCAATTTATAGAAGAGGAAATATATATGGCCAAAAACTAAATAAGACGTTGCTCAATCTTGTTGATCAAAGTAATGAAATTTAGAAGAAGACATCATTTCTGAGAGACAGATTGCTAGAGATGAAAAAGACTGATAATATCAGAGTTGGCGTTGCTGTAAAATATAGGTGGAAGGGTAATTTGTTGTACCCTTCTAAGAGGGCAAATTAGCAATATGTAACAACAGTTACAATGCACAAATCTTTTGTATTATTTTTAACTTTTTTTAACCTGTGGTAATAGTATTGTTGTTATGTTAAATAGTTCTTAACTTTTAGAGATAAATATTGAAGTATTAGGAATGAAGTCTTAAAACTTGGATTGTCAAAATAGTCTGGTGTGGTGTGGGAGAAAAGTGGGTAGAGTTATAGACAAAACAAGATTGGCCATGGGTTCTCATTTATTGAAACTGCATGTGATAAATTTATACTTGGTCTTCACCCGTGGTTCCCGGTACCCTGATACTAAATCCCTTGAAATTTTCTGAGTGTTAGGAGCATCTTTTGTTCTAATGAGGCCACTCTTGGTGGGTCCCTAGATAGGTTCAGGGCAAGGATTGGCCACCAGAAAGACCAAAGCACGATCTGAAGATTGGAACTTTTAACCCCACCCTCTGACCTCCTAGGAGAGGATTTGGCTGGAGACTGAGCTAATCACCAATGGCTAAAGATTTAATCCACCATGTCTACGTAGTGGAACTTCTATGCTGAACATAACCAGGTGCTTGGAGAGTATGGCTCCAAAAAGGACATGGAAGCTCCCTGCCCCTCCCCTAAACCTTGCCCTATGCATCTCTTCTGTTCTGGAGTTGTGTCCAGCAATGGACTGAATGTTCGGGTCTTCCCCCTCACCATTTACATGTTCAAATTCTAACCCTCCCTGTGACTATGTTAGGAGGTGGGGCACTTAGGAGGTAAACTGGGTCATAAGGATAAAGCCCTCATGATTAGGTTAGAGCCCTGGTAAGAAAAGATTCCAAAGTCTCCACCCTGTCTCTACAGTGTGAGGATGCAAGTAGTCCAAAGTCTGTATCCCAAAAGAGGGTTCTCACCAGAACCTGATCACGCTGGAACCCTGATCTCAAACACCCAGCCTCCAGAACTGTGAGAAATAAATTTCTGCTGTCTATAAGCTACCCAATCTATGCACGTTTGTGTATGTCTTATGGTACTTTGTCATAGCAGCCTAAACTGATTAATAAATCGGTAATTAAAAGTAAAGCATTTTCTTGAGTTCTGAGAGCTGTTCTAACAAATTATTGAACTGGAGGAGGGGATAATGGGAATCCCCGATTTACAGCTGGGTGATCAAAAGTTCAGGTGTCTACCTGGGACTTGGGACTGGCACCTGAAGTAGGGGCAGTCTTGTGGGACTGAGCCCTTCATCTGTGTGGTCAGCGCTAACTCCGGGTAGTCAGGCTCAGAAGTGAATCAAATAGTAGGACATCCACTTGGTGTCAGAAGTGTTGTCAGAAAGCAGTTCAGACTAGGTAATGGGTACATTGCAATTTATTATACTATTCTCATTACTTCTATATTTAACAATTTTTTTTTTTCAGAATAAAAGTTTAGAAAAAAAGAAAATCATAGAGTTAAATTTTAGCGCAGCATTTATTTTTAAGGAAATTTATTCTAAGGAAATGATCAATAAGTAGGCAAAGATGTAGTTACAAAAATATTCAATATAACTTTCTAATGACAACTTCAGTCTGGGCGTTGAACTCTTTTTATCCAGGCAAAGAGCTAGTTTGACTATCCTGAAAGGTTAACAAACTGGCAACTTTGGCTCAGGAGAAGAAACCTATTTCTCCTAATCACTTTCTGGTAAATGATACTACCCAGCAAGGTATTGATCTTAGTTATGCAATAAGTTAAAACTCAAATGATCTCTAAACGAGGATACGGTGTTCAGAGTAAAACCAGTGAACAAAAATGATTTTACACATTGAAATTATTGAGCTAAGTACAGAAAATTTGCTCAGTTTTACTGTGTGAGTATACTTAATGGTCATTATGTACATTTTGATTGCTCAGTACTGAATCTACTCATTATAATGTACAGTTGTCACTTTTAATGAATTGGTTGCAAATAGCTCCCAAAGCCATTACTAACATAATCAAGAAAATATTCTGATTTTTAAAAATTCTATAATGTGAATATATGCTATAGGAAAGCTTGCAATAATAGCACATGTTCTAGTTATTTATGGGCAGAACATAAATAGCTTTTAACTGTAAGATTTCGATGAAGGCATAATTACTGATGCATAGAGGTTAATTGAGCTAAACTGATTATGCTGATGTATCAGTGTATTAGTCAGAGTTCTCTAGAGAAACAGATATATATATATATATGTATATATATGTATATACATACACACACACACACACACACACACACACACACACAGAGGGTGCCAAAAAAATGTATACACATTTTAAGGAAAAAACTCTATTAAAATTGTAATACTCAATATATACCGGTAACAAAAGATGAATACACGTCATGTGTATACATTTTTTGCCACCCCTGATATATATTTATATGTGTATGTGTATATTATATGTATATACGTATATATGAATTAAAAGGTATATATATCTCTAGAGTTTTCTTCTCTTTCGATATAGATAGATATGGATATATATAGATATAGATATATGATTTATCATAAAGTATTGGCTCATGTGATTATAGAGATTGAGAAGTTCCGCAATCTGTTGTCTTCGCCTGCAAGCTGGAGACTCAGGAAAGTCAAGAATGGGGATGTAGTTTAAAGGCCTGAGAGCCAGAGAGTCAACAGTGTAGATCCAGCCCAGGCCTGAAACCTTGCCAGCAGGAAAGCCAAGGGCAGGAGAGGACTGATACCTCAGCTCAAGTAGTCAGGCATAGTTAATTCTACCTTCAGCCGCCTTTGTGTTCTATTCAGGCCTTTAACAGATTAGATGATGCCCACCCACATTAGTCAGGGCCATTTGCCTTACTTAGTCTATCCTTCAAATCATGATTTTTCCGGAAACACCCTCACACACACACACACCCAGAAATAATGTTTCACTAGCTATCTGAGCATTCTGTGGCCCAGTCAAGTTGACACATAAATCACAATTAGTTATCTATTGCTGCATAGCAAAGTACTCCAAAACTTAGCTGCTTGAAGCAGTGATAAGCATTTATTAGCTCGCATAGTTTCTGAATGTCCGGAACTTGCTTGAGGTCTCTCATGACGTTGCACTCAGTAGGTCAGCCAGAGTTGCAGTCATGATGGTTTGACTGGAGCTGGAGGATCTCTTCCAAGAAGCTTCACTCCCATGGCTGGTAAGTAGGTGCCGTAGGAGGCTTCAGCCCCTCACCACATACACCTGTGTGAGTGTCCTTGTGATCTGGCAGCTGGTGTCCCATAGCAAATGATCCAACGCAGAGAAGGCAGGAACCACAATGTGACCCAGCCTTGGAAGCCACACTCCATCATTTCTGCAACGTGAATATCAAGATGCAAGAACCTCTGGGGGCTGCCATGGAGGCTGGCTACCACAGCTAATGGCAGAGAATAAACAAAAAGGAGTGAAAATGAGGTGATTTTATTTTATTCTTTTTTTTTTTTTTCAGATTACTTTCAATGCTATTGCTCTGTAACTTCTGTTTTTTTCTCTTCAAACCTACTCTTCACCCTTCCCTTCCTTGTCCCAGTAGGCTAACCTGTATGAACAACACCAAAGTCTTCCCTTGCCCTCTGGCTTTAGTTGGATTCATCCAATGTAGACCCCTAGGACTCATGGGAAGGAAGAGAATAAGGGTATTCTCTCTCATTGTTGCCTTCCTCAGGAAAACTTTGTTCTTTGACCCAATGTCATACATAGTTCTTTTCAAGGCAGTCCATTCATTCCCTTCCTATAACCATGCCCCTCCCCTTCATCCCTTCAGGCTCAGGGGTGTTAACTTCCCTGCTGCTGCTGTAGACCACAGGTGAAGATATTATCTCTTGTGGTTGGTTGCTCTACATCTTACTCACAGCTTTTTGAAAAAAGGTGTGTTTTTTTTCCCTCAGTGGTATAACTAGAGTGTAACCCAATTTTCTCTTGGGATACTGACTAATACAATGTTAAACATGAAGATTAATGTACAGGTCTTACACTCAAACATTCCCCAGAAACAGCCCCTCTGGTGTTTGGGGTCCTTCTATCATCCCTGCTGTCACTGAGAACTTTCTTTTCTTTCTCCTTCCTTTTCTGGACCTCACAAAACACTCAATGACCTCTCAGCTTGCCTGGTCTTCAGCGGCCAGCCTGGAAGAGTTTAAAGAAAGAGGTGGGATATATTCCCAGAGAGAGTAATCATATAGCTATTTATTCACCACCTTCCATCTTTTTGGTCCTCAGCACCAGCCCTGGATCCTGGAATGAGAGCCCAGGAAAATCAGCAAATGTGCATTCCCTACAACTTGGATGCCTTGGTGATTTTGAAGTTGGTGGTATTCACATGCTGGGATTAGGGTAGAAAGATTGAAAGGGCCTGGCTCTCTGATGCCTGCAGAACCTCCACAGCAGCACTCCCTACCTCTAGACATTTAACTAATATTTAAATGATGTGCTAAAGAAATGAATTTCTCTTTTGTTTAAGCAACTATCATTTTGGGTTACATGCAGGTGAGTAATGCAAATCAATACCAGGCCCTTCAGACAGAACACCTTGGGCAACTAGAAACTATCTGGTTACCGTAATCACTGCAGCGAAGTCACAGAATGCTTACTCCCAATCTGTACCCCTTTAAAATTCCTCCACAGATTGCATGTTTCAGGGACAGGCAAAACTGAGACCGACTCTGGTCAGAACATGAGATGGTGATAATAAAATCAGGCATGTCCATGTTGGAACCTATGGAAGAAAAGAAAGACGGTCAAAGCCTTAGTTTGAGAGGAATATTGGGGGAAATACTATCAGAGTTCCAGGCCCCACAGCACCTCATCCTCCAACCCAAGACCTCCTGTTCCCAGTTCCTTTTCCTTCAACCCCAGCTTGCTGCAGGCCCACACACAAAATAGCCAAAATGGCTCCAGGGACACCCTGATACCACTGCCTAGCAATAGATATTGAGAGAGAAGTCCCCAGGGTGGAGGTTGAGGGGATGAAAGTGCAGAGGTGGGAGAGAAGATATGGCCTTCCTTCTCCTTTGTGAGTAGATGAATATTTTTCATAAAAACATTCCTACCCTTGGCTGCCAGGTACTCTTGGTGCCATTGCAGGTTGGAAAGATTTGTGGGCTGATTAGAAAACTAACTACCATAACTTCTAACATTACTTTAAAGGGAAATGCATTCTGGGTTATAAACAACCAACTAACAAAGGCTATCTTAGAACATCATCATTCATTTATTCATTCAACAACTATATATCAAGAGCGTACTAGTTTCAAGCACTCTTCTAGGTAATACAGTAGTGAAGAAAATGAAATAAAATCTTTCTTGTTAAGAAATATTATTTAAAACTTGGAAATAAGGCAAAAATGTGGTGCCATGTCTTTTGAATGACACTAAACTATGCTATCACAATGTTATTGACTATATTCCCCATGCTGTACATTATAGTCCCATGACTTATTTGATTTATACCTGGAAATTTGGACCAACTATTCCCCTTCCTTTTCCTCCCTTTTTAAAATTTACCAATCACAATTGACAATCAATGTTATTTTATTTTTATTTCAGGAGTACAGCATAGTGGTTAGACATTTATATAATTTAAGAAGTGATCCCCCTGACTAGTCTAGTACCCACCTAGCACTATACATAGTTATCACCATGTTATTCATTATATTACCTATGCTTTACATCCCCATGACTATTTTATAACTACCAATTTGTATTTCTTAATCTCTTCACCTTTTAAATCCTGTCCACAATCACCTCCCATCCATCATCCCAACATATCTAGTACCCATCTGACACCATACATAGTTATTAGAATATTATTGACTATATACCTTATGCTATACCCTACATCCCCATAACTACTTTGTAACAACTAATTTGTACTTCTTAATCCCTCCCCTTTCTTTTACCCACACCCCAACCCCCTCCCATCTGCAACCATCAAAATGTTTTCTGTATCTATGAGTTTGTTTCTGTTCTGTTTGTTAATTTTGTTCTTAGATTTCACATATAAGTGAAGTCACATTGCATCTGTATTTCTCTGTCTGACATACTCCACTAAGCACAATACCCTCTAGATCCATCCATGCCACCACAGATGGCAAGAACCCATTCCCTTCCACAGCCGAGCAATATTCCATTGTATATATGTACCACCTGCTCTTTATCCATTCTTCTACTTACAGACACCCAGGCTGACTCCACATCTTGGCCATTGTAAACAATGCTGCAATGAACTTATGGATGCACAAGTTCCCTTGAAGTAGCATTTTGGGTTTCTTCAGATAAATACCCTGAAGTGGGATTATATCCTTCATTGTTTCTTCTTACAGCCTTTGTTTTAAAGTCTATTTTGTCTGGTATGAGCATTGCTATCCCAGCTTTCTTTTAGCTTAGTTTAGTTTCTTTTTCTTTCTTTCATTTCCACATTCATGAAATCCTGTTACTTTCAGTATGTGTGTGTCTTTCAATCTGAAGTTAATCTCTTGTAGGCAGCATATGTAAGGGTTTTGTTAACTATTCAGCTCTCCTATGTCTTTTGATTGGAGCATATAATCCATTTACATTGAAAGTAATTGTTGATAGATATGTAGCTATTGCCATTTTATTATTCATAATTTTGATTTTTTTCTCTTATCTTAAAGAAGTCCCTCTAACATTCCTTGTAATACTGGTTTGGTGGTGATAAACTCTTTTAGCTTTTTCACATTTGGGAAGCTCTTTATCTGTCCTTCGATTTTAAATAATAGCCTTGCTGTGTAGAGTAGTCTTGGTTGTAAGTGCTTGCTTTTCAACACATTGAATATTTCCTTTCTTGCCTGCAGTTTTTGTTGGGAAATCAGTTGACAGTCTTATGGAAGTTACTAGTTGCCTTTCTCTTGCTGTATTTAGGATTCTCTCTTTGTCTTTAAACTTTGGCATTTTAATTATAATGTGTCTTGGTGTGGGCCTGTTTGGGTTCATCTTGTTTGAGAGTCTCTATGCTTTCTGGGCTTGTGTGTCTATGTCCTTTGCCAGGTTAGGGAAGTTTTTCATCATTATTTTTTCAAATAAGTTTCAATCTCTTGCTTTCTCTATTCTCCTTCTGGTACCTCTATGATGTGAATGTTGCTATGCTTGATGTTGTCCCAAAGGTCTTTAAATTTTTCTCATTTTTTGGATTCTTTTTTCTTTTTCTTGTTCCAGTTGGATGTTTTAATTACCTTGTCTTCCAAATTGCTAATTTGATCCTCTGCTTCATCTAGTCTGCTGGTGATTCCTCCTAGTGCATTCTTCGTTTCAATTATTGTATTATTCACTTCTGACTTTTTTTAAAAAATCATTTTTATGACCTTACTTTTATGCTTGTTATCTCTTTGTTGAAGTTTTCACTAAGTTCCTTGAGCATCCTTATAACCATTGTTTTCAACTCTGTCTCTGATAGGTTGCTTGCCTCCATCTTGTTTAGCTATTTTTCTGGAGTTTTCTCCTGTTCTGTCATTTGGGATGTATTTCTTTGTTTCCTCATTTTGGCTGCCTCTCTGTATTTGTTCCTATGTAGTAAATAGATCTGCTATGTCTCCCATTCTTGGCTGGGTGGATTTATGTATTAGGTGTCCTATGGGGCCCAGTGGCACCGTCTTTCTGGTCATCTGAGCCAGGTGCTCTGGTCATCTGAGCCAGGTAGGCTATGTTTGCCCTTCTGTTATAGGTGAGCCTTGATTGCTGTTGGCATGTCAGTGGGTGGTATTGTCAGGCTGACAGGCTGTGGGGTTTGGCCACATACATAGCTTACAGGCTGATGTACAGGGGGCTTACCCCACAGAGAGGGATTCCCCCCAGTGAGCTCTGGTTCCTGTTGAGACCACTCTTTGTGTGTGCCACTTGTGGGGCTAATTGGGTGGTGCTCTGTTGTGCTCTGAAGGTAACTTCCAAGTATGTTGGTTCTGGGGCCTCTTGGGAGGGGCTCTGGTGCAGGCCCAGGTCACCCACTGCCTGAGACTAGCCAGGGAGTACCTGGTAGGAGCTACAAAACAATCCACTGTGGTGTACCTGGAGGTATGTGGGAGAGGCCATGTTACATACTGAGGATGGCTGCCACCAGTACCAGGCCTGGGGTAACTCTACAAAAAGCCAGGACACCTGGAGGTCTGCTGCCAACTACTGGCTCCCTTAAGGTTTTAGCCACTGATGAAGTCTAGTGTGGTATGCGAGTTGGGTGAGGCAGGGTCTCAGGGAGTTACTAGAGTGGTCACCAGGTCAATGTTGACTCTGGTTTGGTGTTAGTCCTGAGCCTGGAGCAACTCAGCAAAAGTCTCAGAGCACACCAAGGCCAGTTCCACCCACCTGGAGCCTGAGGACTCCGATAGTTTTCCAAGAGAGAGTGCAATGCAGGAGGGGCTGACTGCTGTCGTGCGGGGCGGCCTGCGGGGTCTCTGCTCCCACTCCCCATACAAGAACGCAGGATATGGTGAGGCCAAAAAGGAACACCCACGGAGCCATAGGTAGGGGAGTCATACCACTTTATTCTCTCTGGCGGCACTATACTCTCACTGGAGGCTGGATACACACTGTCCGCAAACCGCCATCCACGCTTGCCAGCCCAGCCGCCATCTTCTTGCTAGCCCCCATTCTTTCTTCTCTTTCCTCTTTGCTAGCGTAGCCACAGCAGTTATATTAGTGGCCAATGGCTCACTGGTTACAGCTGACGGCCAACTAGCCACAGCTGATGGCCATGCAATCACAGTTGGCCATTTACTACCTGAGCCAGCACCTGTCTATGTGAGGCCGAGAGCCTGGAAACTACTCTCTGGGGCTCCGCCCCCACACTCCACCCCTACAGGCTCTCGCCTCACAATCTACGCGACAAGCGTCTTCCGCGAGGGGACCTGTGCAAGGAGCCTGGGGGTGAATGCAATATCCTGGACACAGCCAGGCTCTCTGGGCACAGCCAGGGTTTCTCAGGGCACCACCAGTGCTTCTGGGCACGGCCAGACTTCCTGGACTTCTTAGGGTACCACCTGTCTTCCCGGACACAGCCAGGGTTTCTCAGGGCACCACCAGTACTCCTGGGCACAGCCAGACTTCCTGGACTTCTTAGGGTACCACCTGTCTTCCCGGACACAGCCAGGGTTTCTCAGGGCACCACCAGTACTCCTGGGCACGGCCAGACTTCCTGGACTTCTTAGGGTACCACTAGTTTCCCCGGGCACAGCTAGGATTTCTCAGGGCACTGCCACTTTCTCTGGGAACAGCCACACTTCCTGGACACAGCCAGGGCTTCTCAGGGCACCGCCACTCTCTGTGGGCACAGCCACACTTCCTGGACACAGCCAGGGCTCTCAGGGCACTGCCACTCTCTCTGGGAACAGCCCGACTTCCTGGGCACAGCCAGGGTACCTTCAGGGCTCTACTACTCTCTCTGGGAACAGCCCGACTTCCTGGGCACAGCCAGGGTATCTTCAGGGCTCAGCCAGACCTCTCAGCGCACTGCCACTCTCTCTGTGCCTCTCAGGGTACCCTGCTGGAACAACAGCGACTCACAATCAAGGTGCTTACATATTCTCAATGGCGGCCAGTCAAGAGACAAAAGCAAATATCCCCCAGTTCCACTAACTACAGTTCCCAAACAAACAGTCAAGCAGTCCATTAAATTAGGGATGGAAGGCAATTCCCCATAGTCCATAGTCATTCACCAGGGCTGTCCTGGGGGTGAGGGACCACCTTGACCTCACCCTCATCTCCCACGGAGGACTCAGCAAGCGTTACCTCCTGGGACTATAAGTCCTGCATCCGGGCTGCCTGAGCAGGAACTTCCCCGGCCCACAGGGCTGCAACGACCTTCGCTTTCTCCGGCCTGTGCTGGTTGGGGAACCGTCCACATCTTTCCACCTCTCCACGGGGCTCCATCTCTCCAGCAGCTGCATGGCTTTTCCTGTGCTGGTGGGAGAACCGTCCACATCTTTCCACCTCTCCACGGGGCTCCATCTCTCCAGCAGCTGCTCCTCCTGGTCTTCCTCAGACTGAGTGTTCATACACACAAACTGCTCCACCGTCCTTTGGAGAGCTTTGGCCGGCACCATATCCTGCCGACTACGCCATGTGTCGTGCGGGAGACCCTGCTCGCTGCGCCATTTGTCGTGCGGGAGACCCGGCGGGGTCTCTGCTCCCACTCCCCATACAAGAACGCAGGATATGGTGAGGCCAAAAAGGAACACCCACGGAGCCATAGGTAGGGGAGTCATACCACTTTATTCTCTCTGGCGGCACTATACTCTCACTGGAGGCTGGATACACACTGTCCGCAAACCGCCATCCACGCTTGCCAGCCCAGCCGCCATCTTCTTGCTAGCCCCCATTCTTTCTTCTCTTTCCTCTTTGCTAGCGTAGCCACAGCAGTTATATTAGTGGCCAATGGCTCACTGGTTACAGCTGACGGCCAACTAGCCACAGCTGATGGCCATGCAATCACAGTTGGCCATTTACTACCTGAGCCAGCACCTGTCTATGTGAGGCCGAGAGCCTGGAAACTACTCTCTGGGGCTCCGCCCCCACACTGCTCAGGGAGAAAGTACCTCCCAGATGAAAGTACTGGGTGGGGTCCCACCTGAATCAGCAGGGAGGAGTAGTGGAGCTCAACAGGCAAATAAGATTCAGATTTGGCCTGTGGGGGAGCGCTCAACTTAGAAAAGATGGTGCCCACCTGCCAGCTGCACAGGAGGAGGACTCCTCACCAGGAAAATTCCGACTGTCCTCCAGTCCTCCCTCCAAATACACACACCTCAGTCTGCCCACCTGTATGTCTCTGAGGTCCCGTGAGTCACCGTCCCTCCACTGGAGCTCAAGGTGAATGCCTGTGAGTGAGTGAAGCTGTGTGCAGGCCGTGTAAGAGGACGTCTGGGTTTCCTGCAGCCTTTTGTCCCACCCAGATGGTTGGAATCCTACTGTTTTTCACAGCCAGATATTGTGGGGGCTACCCTTCCCTGCACCAGTACTCCGGGCTGGGGTCCCTCACTCCTCTGGGGGTAACCTCTGCAGCTGAGATATCAACCACCACAGGGAAGTTTAGGGCCCAGTTCTCATCTCTGCCCCTCCTACCAGTCTTGTCGTGGCTTCTAATTTATATTTTTAGTTAAAGGACTTCTTTTTGGCTAGATTTCAGATGGTTCTCCAGGTTGACTGTTCTATAATTTAGTTATAATTTTAATGTGTTCACAGAAGGATGAAGGCACATTGTTTATCTACTCCACCATCTTGGATGTTTCATCATTGTTTACTCTTTTTTTTTTTAATTTTATTGGGGAATGTTGGGGAACAGTGTGTTTCTCCAGGTCCCATCACCTCCAAATCGGTGTTCTTCAATCTAATTGTTTCAAAGATTGAAATTGTTTCAGGTACAGCACAGCTCCAAGTCCAGTTGCCGTTTTCAATTTTTAGTTGCAGGGGGCGCAGCCCACAATCCCATGTGGGAATTGAACTGGCAACCTTGTTGTTGAGAACTCACGCTCTAACCAACTCAGCCATCTGGCTGCCCCATCACTGTTTACTCTTGATTAAAGGTCCCAATCTTAGTGAAGTTACATGTTTTCTCCCCCATAACAGTGCAAATAATTTCTGTCCAGTGGAGAAGATAACCCCAAACGTCAGAATTAATTGCCTTGAAGAACATTAAACAGTTTTGTATCTAACCTAGCAATCTTATTCTAACATTCCTTTATTAAAACAGGAACCAGCTTTACCAACTTGCTGGATCCTATTAATTAATTAGTTGAAAAGAATCCTTTACGTGTTCATTATATATTTGTCTGAGAACAATATTTTTAACTTTTTGAAAATTATACTTTGACAGTCTCCTCATAGAGCTTACAGTCTGGTTACATACCTTTCTTCTTTGTTTTCTTATTATAGTTTGGGGTTCAAACTCGTGGATTTAGATAAAATAATTCTTCCTATTTGTTTTTCTTATTTAGAGGAGGAGATAAATTTCTGTAAGACACGATAGGAAAAAACAAATCTAGCCTTCTTTATAGTTTTCCTGCAGCTAAATCTGTGCTATACGGAACACAACACACAAAACACCATGCATGTTGCTGGCACTCAGCCAGTTTACACTGATGTAGTCAGACCAGTCCCGAAAATATCAAATCACTTCCATTTCAGCTGGTAAAGCAGCTGCTCCCCTGAGCTCCTGCCTGCTTTTTCAATGACCTTGCTGCCCTGCCCCTCCCCTGGAACCTCTGCCAGAAAGTTTACAGCTGCCACCACAGTAAGCCTTGAGACTCCTGCCCCAGTGACAGGGTCCCTCAGTCCTTTCTGATGACGTGTGCCAAAGCAGGGAGCAAATGTTTGCATATCATTCCTGCAATAAGACAACATCCTAGATCATTTGCCACGTTTTCAGTGTTGAGAGCATTCCAACTGTCAAGACTTCCAGACTCAAATCAGTTTTTTTACAGTATAGCTAGAATCCCTCCACCAACTGGTCTTAACTTAGTTTTTTAAAAAATTGTAGTAAAATATACATAACAAAATTTACCATTTAACCATTTTTAACTGTATTCAGTGTCATTAAGTTACCTTTGCAGCCTTATTGCTAAGAATGCAATTCTTATCATATTCAGACTCTTCCCAAAAAAGGATTCCTGGGAGCCTTAGGGGGTCTGTGCTTTGGCTCACACTGTTTCCTCCACATAGAATGCTTTGCTCTTTCATCTGCCTATTAAAAGCCTGAATATATCTCTCTACAGCCACCAGATCTTCACTAATCTGTCACAGCTGAGACAAAGTCCTGCTAACTCTAAGCTCTTGGCACACACAATTTGAAAATATCAAATATTTCCACAACTGCTTTGCATTATCATTTTTTGCGTATGTATTTATGTGTTAACACCTTCTAGACACATGTTTCTCAAAGCATTGTTCGAGTCACCTGTACTAGAATCACCTGCCTTAAAACAGAGCCCAGGGCCAAAAATTCATTTAATAAGCCTGGAACAGAGCCCAGAATCTGCATTTAAGATCCTAAGGGATTTTATGCATACTAAAGTTGAGAGCAAAGTTCTAGACAATTGCTTCTTAAAAGGTTGGGGCTTATCTTCAGTCAGCTTATCTTCATATCTTTCGCAGCACGGAGTACTTAGTGCTCAATAAACCTTGAACTGAGCAACCCAGCGCAATATATGAGAAATGTGAATTTGTTTTCTCTTAATCTCTGTGTATTGAACAACTGTTTGTTTGTTGTTTGTTTTGCGTGGCCAATGTTTAGTCCTACTTCTGCTAAAAGTACCTCAATTTTCTTGTTTCCCTGTGGAAACTGCTCCTTCCAAGTATTACATTACGTAGTTCAAATAGAGTTGAATCTAATCCTTGGCTCTAGAAGTGGGAATGTTATCCAGGCCAGCCTTGGAAGAATAACAATTCTCCTGGCCACAATTATTTGTTCAGAAGTGTGCATACAAGCCAAACTGAGATAGGGATGATGTGTGTGTGTGTGTGTGTGTGTGTGTGTGTGTGTGTGTGTCGATTCTGGCACTATGGTAAGCTCTTTCTATTGGTGTTGCTAAACTGGAATCTTATAACTTAAGCCAACTCATGGTTGCCTGAGGAGAAAGACATCAAAAAGGAAAGTAGAATCTAGAAATAAGTGAGAAAGACAATGAGGACATCATTTGAGTGCCTAAATCAAGCCTTGCCTGAAGTTCATTCCTTGAGTTTCCAGGTATTAAGTCAATCAATCCTCTTTCTAATTTAAACAATTTAGCCAGCTTTCTTTAGCTCACAATAGGAATCCTGAGGTATATATTTTATGTTGCCCTCTACCACTTGGTAAATTTCTGTAAGATATGATAGGAAAAGACAAATCTTATTCACCCTGAGTGAATATCTTTGAGGCTTCCCCTAGCTTTCTTTGCCAATGCTAAATATGCTAAATATGATTTCACAATATGGCCCAGGCCTGTTCAGACTTCTCTATTTCAGAGATGTCTTGTGTATGGTGTAATTTAAATCCTTCTGTCAGAACAGCTTTTATACAGTTCTGTGATGAAACAAGTGTAGCATCAATTTAAATGAGGATGTCATCTTTCCCAGACTCCCACACTTCCTTGTAGTTCAGGTTAAGAAAATTTCTTATAGTTTCCCATGCTTACCCTCATGCTATAATTTTTTCTTACCTCCTTTCCCATATGGGTTTCCTTTTGCAGATTAGGAACTTGACATACACTTATCAAATAAACAGATAAATAGTGAATGCTAGTAATTACATAAGTTAGGGAAGACTGTTCTTTTTTCCCTATACTTTCTCTAAGAAGTTCACAGAAAATCAATAACTACATTTAAGACTTCTACTCATTGATATTGATGGCTTCTCTTCCACTCTATAAGGCATACTTAGAGATAGACATTGATAAAGTATTCAAAACCAGGTGTGAAGGTTGAAAATATGATCAATGAAGATCAATTGAAGAAACTGGAAAGTGTAGCTTGGGACAGGAAGATCAGGGGTACAGAATAAAATTGTCTTCAAATGCATGAAGTGGGTGGGAACCAGGGCGAAATTCAGGCCAATAAATCCAGACTGAATTTCTTTCACAGTAGAGAACTCCAGCAGTTGGGGCTGTCAAAGGTAGAACAAGCTGCTTCCGGACTTCCTGAGCTTCCCATTCCTGGGGGAGCCACGCTAGATCCCAAAGATCATATGATGGAGGCTCTAGAGTATTTGATCACAGGGCACAGGGATTCAAATACCTGGCCTCTGCAAAGGTCTCTTGACACCTTGAGAACATTAAGTTTTCAGAATCTTTTTAAAATTCTAAGAATCTTACAATCCTTTAAATATATATTTTAAAATTCCACTGAACCTCTGCTCCCTGTTTAATGAAACATTTGCAGATGAAGAGTTCTACCCCTTATTGCTCCAGTGCTATGTTGATGGACAAGACCGCCATGGAGCCGAAAGGCCAGCCTCTGCCTTTGGTTAGAACAGGGCTCAGAAGCATGGAGTTGTCCAACATACACCCTGAATTTTGCTCAAAGCCAAGCTTAAGACTTTGTCAGTATAAACTATGCATGTTTGTATATGTCTTTGGTTAATTTTTGCTTGTAGTCCTTAGGCAATGACTAATTAACTAAGGATGCAGGCCCTTCATATGAGAGAACCAAAGGCTGTATCTGGAAAAGGGTAGGCTAGACCACCTGCATCAGAACCTCTTGGCATATATCAATACTATATGTTCCTGGATCCCACCCAGACTTACTAAATGAGACTCTTTGAGAGTTGGGCCCAAGAATCTGCATTATAACAAGTAGATGGGAGGAAAACTAATTTTCTCTCTACTCTTCTGAGTTCTTAGCTGAGACACCTGTAACAAAAGACAGATTAACAAGAGGAAAACAAACAGAAGGCTATTAATATGTATACTTCATATATACATGGGAGAAACCCAGGAAAAAAATGAGTAAGTCAGAGAGGTAGCTTTAGAATTTAGGCTTAAATACCATTTTAACAAGGGGAAAGGCGATGCAGGCCTCTTAGGGGAGAGTAAATGATTTAAAATAATTATTTTTCAATTACCATTGACATTCAATATTGTATTAGTTTCAGGTGTACACCATAGTGATAAGACATTTATGTCTCTTCCAAAGTGATCACCTCGGTAAGTCTACTACCCATCTGACACCATACATAGTTATTACAATATTATTGACTATATTCCCTGTGCTGTACTTTAAATCCCCATGGCTATTTTTATAACTGGCAATTTGTATATCTTGATGCCTTCCCCTTTTTCACCCTTCCCCCTAGCCCCCTTTCATCTGGCAACCATCAATTTGTTCTATTGATGAGTTTGTTTCTGTTTTGTTTATTTTGTTTTTTAGATTCCACATATAAGTGAAATCATATGGTATTTGTCTGTCTCTGTCTGACCCACTTCATTTAGCATAATACCCTCTACGTCCATCCATGTTCTCACAAATGGCAAGATTTCATTCTTTTCTATGTTTGAGTAATATTCCATTGTATATATGAACCACCTCCTCTTTATCCAATTGTCTATTGATGGGCACTTGGGTGGTTTCCATATCATGGCTATTGTAAATAATGCTGCAATGAACATAGGGGATACACATGTCTTTTCAAATTAGTTTTTTGGATTTCTTCATGTAAATACCCAGAAGTGGAATTGCTGGGTCATAAGGTAGTTCTATATTTAATTTTTTGAGGAACCTCCATACTGTTTTCCATAGTGGCTACACCAATTTATAGTCCCACCAATGGTGCATTAGGGTTCCCTATCGTCCATGTCCTTGATAACATGCTGTTTGTTGATTTATTGATGATAACCATTCTGACAGGTGTGAGGTAACATCTCATTGTGGTTTTAACTTGCATTTCCCTTATGATTAGTGATGTTGAGCATCTTTTCATATATCTATTAGCCATCTGTATGTCTTCTTTGGAGAGATATCTATTCCGGTCCTCTGCCTATTATTTAATTGGGTTGTTTGGTTTTTTGGTGTTAAGTTGTATGAGTTCCCTATATATTTTGGATATGAACCCCTATCAGATGTATCACTGGTGAATATCCTCTCCCATTAATTAGTCTGTCTTTTCAATTTGTTGGTAGTTTTCTTCCCTGTGCAAATGTAGAGTAAATGATTTTTAGGAAAGAATCAATGGGAGGTATGATAGTTTGTGACAGTTTGTGACAGAAGAATCAATGGGAGGTATGATAGTTTGTGACAGTTTGTGACAGAAGAATCAATGGGAGGTATGATAGTTTGTGACAGTTTGTGACAGAAGAATAAATGGGAGGTATGATAGTTTGTGACAGTTTGTGACAGAAGAATAAATGGGAGGTATGATAGTTTGTGACAGTTTGTGACAGAAGAATAAATGGGAGGTATGATAGTTTGTGACAGTTTGTGACAGAAGAATAAATGGGAGGTATGATAGTTTGTGACAGTTTGTGACAGAAGAATAAATGGGAGGTATGATAGTTTGTGACAGTTTGTCTGGGTGTGGTGTCAACTACTGTCCTCTCCTGTGATGAGAGTCAATCCTCTCTGATTGATAAAACTTCTGAGAAGGAAATTTAGGACAATTGAGTTCCTTTTGGAGGATCTGTCTGTAGGCAGATATGGGGAGTTCAAAGAAAGCTTCTTCAGCATTTGCTGTTTTTCAAGTGACTACAGCTCAAAATAATCAATATGCCAAACATATATTGAATATGTTTGGTACTTGAACTTGAACTTGAACTTTGATTCAAGCATGTCTTGAACTCCTACAGTGATATTTTGGGGTGACATGTTCTGCAGCCTTTCACAAGCAACCCCAGGTACTAATCATGAACCATAAAGTTTGAGGCTTATGACTTTAGGAGGTATCAGGATAGCAGTGACAGGAGCTTCCCTTTCCTAAATACAAATTGATCTCTTTGGGGAGAACTGCAAGACTATTCTCAGATGTCAAAAGACAAACTGGTCCATCAGGAAATAGGCCAGCTGAATTTTTGTTATTGCTAATTTTCTGAAAAAATATGACTTAAGTTAAAATGATAGACATCAAGTTATATTTTAATTATTCAAGTATTAAAAAGATATTTTAAATTATAAGTATGTACACCCATACATATTTGGCTTAAAAAACAAATAAGGAAATACATACACAAAAACAGGTAATTATATAAGAGATGGAGGTGTTAACTTACCTTATTGTGGCAATCATTTCACTACATATGTGTATCAAATCATCATGTTATACACCTTAAATTTACATATTGAGACAGGTTAGTTAGCATGTTCTTAGGTAGAGAGGGAGGTCCCTGGTGAAATAAATAATAGGCAGCCATATCTTGAAACTCCACGTTCTGGAATGTCTCCTTCACTCCAGGACAAAGATATAAAAATGCGCTTTGAGGTTTTAATAAATTATCCCGTAAATCCCTTTTGGAATGACAAACAGAACATATCTGATAGATAGGAATGGTTTCATTAACTCCTTTGGGGTGGGCAAACCCAACAAACCTGATAGATAAATTCCATCAGAAGGCGCCAGCTGCCTTCTCCACGCAGACAAGGGAAGACATAAAAGTCAGAGCTTTTGCCTCAGTCACAGGACAACCTGGTCGGGACCCCCTCTCATTCTGAGAGCTGTGACTCTTTACTCTTTACTTTTAGTAAACTATACTCTTTTATAACTCTTCGCCTCTCCTTGGTCCATGCTTCCATTCTTCAGTTTCACGAGACATGACCCCGGCACAAAGAAAATATTCTACATCAATATGTTATATGTCAATAATATCTCAATAGAGCTGGAAGAAAAAGAAATCAGGAGTGGGAAATTGGGTTCTTGACATATGTAGAGTCTTCAAATAATATTAATATTTTCAAACATCTTGTGTGATAATTACGAAGAATGAAAAACACGGGAAAGCAAGTGGCTTGCCTTCCAAGCTCACAGTGAAAAAGTCTTACATCCACCGTACAAATCAAGCCAAAGGTATACTGGAAAAATTATATAATACTTCTCATTTTATGCTGGCACATTGCATCTCCAACTGGGCACTGTTCCAGGTCATACAAAGTAAACTAAGCTGTGCATGAAAACAATTTCTGAGATTTACATTTTGTTTAAATTAGGACATATTTATCCATCAGGAAATATCGCCAGGCAAGCGGCTTTTGGAAGAGATTGCTACTCATAATCTGAGATACCAGACATACTTCTTCCAGTACTGACTACAAAATTAAAATGGACATCAAAAGTCTGGAACTTTAAATGAAAAGACAACTTCCATTGAGAAGACTGATATTTTTGAGACATAGCCTTTTAAAAAAACACAGAGTAGCTAGCACATCTGAATCTCATGATTGTGTTTCAAAAACTCTCATATTCTAGCTCTGGCTTTGATAGCAAATTTCTGACAAGTATAACATTTGGCCTCACTGAATCTCCACTCCCTGTGAATGAAACGATAGCAATTACATTCAATGCAGTCTATGTCCTAGAGGTCCCCATTGTGAAGAATTTGCAAATAAAAAGCACTATGAAAATTACAAGTGGTAATGTGAATGTTAGGCACAGCTGGAGGAATGAGTCACAGGAGACCAAAATTGGTCTGTTAGAATTTATTTGGCATGCTTGAGCTGTGGGAGGTCAGGCTAGAAAAGACCACAATCTCCCCAAGCAAAGAGGGATGTGGAGTTTTATAGGAGAGGATAAACGAGGCTGTTCCCCCTTCAATGCTTCAGGGGGTTTTCGGTGACAAAGGTTTCAGGGCATGGCCAGGCCAAGCCCTCCAGCTCCACACCCTGGTCCCAGGTCGCCATCCCAACCGCCCAGGCCAGCTGATTGCAGGACCACAGGAGATAAAGCAAGACAGGATCAAGACAAGATGGCTTGTAAGATAAGTTTTCTGCTCCTGGCCTAGATATGGCTTAACAGTGAATAGAGATCATTTATCTTCTGTTTTCACATTGCAGTTTACCCTTAGTCTCAATCTATGTTTTCTCTTTTATTTCTGTTGCTATTACTAGAAATTGTATGGGCTTAATTACCATCTTGTTGTCACTAACTTCCAAGTGGTCAATCAAGATTGCATGGTACTGGGGCAGACGGATGGCTCAGTTGGTTAGAGCGCGAGCTCTGGGCAACAGGGCTGCCGGTTCGATTCCCACATGGGTCAGCGAGCTGCGCCCTCTGCAACTAAGATTGAAAGGACAACAACTTGACTTGGATGGAGCTGATGAGTCCTGGGAAAAACACACTACTGTTGCCCAATAAAAAGTCCTGGAAATACATACTGTTCCCCAATAAAAGTCCCGTTTCCCTTCCCCAATTAAAAAAAAAAAGGAAAAAAGGTAGCATGGTACTGTATCCAGAGACAAGGGTTTTCTGGTAAACAGGAATAGATAGATAAGAATGTTATAAAAGAATTTTTTTTGTCTTGGGGATTAAAATTCTGGAATATCATGCTGTGTTGTGTTGATCAAATGCAGGAGTTAAACATAGAAAGAATTGCAGTCAACCTCATTTCCAGTATCCTTTTTTTTGAATGTTTATAAAAGCTTTATTCACAATAGCCCCAAACTGGAAACAATCCAGATATACCCCAATGAGTGAACTGTCAAACAAGCTGGTACCTCCATACCATGGAATGCTACCCAGCAACAAAAAGGAATGAACTATTGATTCATCTCACAATCTGGATGACTCTCCAGAGGACCATACCAAGTGAGAAAAGCTAGTCATATTATGTTATATACTGTGTAATGCATTTCTGTAACATTCTAGAAATGACAAAATTATAGACATGGAATAAAGATTAGTGGTTGCCAGGGGTTAAGGAAGGGGTGTGTGTAGGACAGAAATGGGTATGGCTTATCCAGTATACTTTAGATAATGTGTTGTGGATTACAATTTTAAAAACTCTTTTACTAAGGTATAACATATATCTATATGATACATAGATGTACATATATGTAAATGTGCATATATTGTGTTAATCATAAATATGCAGTTCAATGAATTTTTGTTATGTATACACCCAGGTAACCTCCACCCAAATTAAAATGTAGAAAATTTTCAGCAACTTTATTTCATTTAAAAATAATACATTTAAATTGTAATTAGAACGAATGAAACATTTAAGTATTTGACATGTTAAAATACTTAAGTAAAATGTGATCATAGAAAACTTGAAAAAATTAAGAAAAGAAAATAATCATCCATTGTTTTGCCACCTTAATAAAACTATTTTAATTTCCAGTAACTTCATTCAAGTCTTTTTTCATATATATATATATATATATATATATATATATATATATATATATACATTTTTTTTTATTGTAAACAGTGTAATATATGTAAAATTTCAAATACTGATTTTCTACCTAACATTATATCATATGCATTTTCCATGCTGTTTCATGATTCCTTATATTTATAATTATTTGATCATGCATAATATTGCATTGACAACCGTACTATGGTTTTCTTAACTATTCCCCACCTGTTAGAAATGAAGCTTGTTCCAGCATTTTGCTCTTTGCTGTGACAAATATTTTTGTGTATAGGGATTTTTCAGTTTGGTAAATGGGTTTTCAAATATTCATTTTACTAACAACAAAGAAAACCCACATCTTTCGGGGGAAGGAACAAATTTCCTTCTACCCTCAAGGTTCTTTGGGCTGGTCTAATAATCAAATAGACATGAGACAGGTTAGCAGGAGAAAATAACCAAATTTAATAATGCACATGTATGGGAACCTCACATACATGACAGAATCAGAGAGCCCACATGCAGTAGAGGATCAGAGACAGAAAGGGAACATAGGCATATAATGAAACCGGAGGCCAAATGAGTCCAGGGCCCGTGCTGCCTTCGCAGTCAGCCAATAGACCGACACAGGAGTTGGGTCCTAGAATAAGCATTTATTATCAGAGCAGCTGTGGTCTGAGAAGGCAGCGGGTTAACATCTCCAAAGACTGCCTTAACATTTTCAGTCCGGATTGGGGTATTTAAGGGAAAATCTGGGCATTCCTCCAGAGGCTAGTTTTGGGGGTCTGCATGGAGCCTTCCTTCTGGCCATGTGATTCTCTGGTTGAATCAGCAACTCAGGAACAACAATGGAATTAGCCTGGTAGACCATTGAGATTGTGATAAATAAGCCTAAGGATATTGATCATAAGTTTTAGGGTAATTTTCTAAAACAGGGAACTGGATGGGACAGGGAACACTTGGAGCTTAAGCCACAGGAGGATGATCTATTGTTAAACTGTAGGTAGGTCAAGGAAAGGTGAGGCCTGGGCCATGTAGAGGCCTCTACAATGGGGGTGCCAACCAGTCTCTGTTTCTTTTTTTTTTTTAAATTTATTGGGGTGACAATTGTTAGTAAAATTACATAGATTTCAGGTGTACAATTCTGTATTACATCATCTATAAATCCCACTGTGTGTTCACCACCCAGTCAGTTCTCCTTCCATCACCATATATTTGATCCCCCTTTACCCTCATCTCCCACCCCCCACCCCCCTTACCCTCTGGTAACCACTAAACTATTGTCTGTGTCTATGGGTTTTTATTTCTCATTTGTTTGTCTTGATCTTTTACTGTTTTTGGTTTGTATACCACATATCAGTGAAATCATATGGTTCTCTGCTTTTTCTGTCTGACTTATTTCGCTTAGCATCATACTCTCAAGATCCACCCGTGTTGTCACAAATGTTCCTATATCATCTTTTCTTACCGCCGAATAGTATTCCATTGTGTATATATACCACAACTTCTTTATCCATTCATCTATCGAAGGACATTTTGGTTGTTTCCATGTCTTGGCCACTGTAAACAAAGCTGCAATGAACATTGGAGCACACGTGTCTTTATCTATAAATGTTTTCAGATTTTTTGGGTAGATACCCAGGAGAGGGATTGCTGGGTCATATGGTAATTCTATTTGTAATTTTTTTGAGGAACCTCCACACTGCCTTCTATAATGGCTGGACCAGTCTGCATTCCCACCAACAGTGTATGAGGGTTCCTTTTTTTCCACAGCGGTCTCTGTTTCAATAAGACATCCTGAACTAGGGATGAGGTAAAGTGCCTTGGGGCTTCAGTAGGTCACTGCAGGGAAGGCACATGTTCAGTAATTATTAACTTGCCCTGCCACATAGATAGGTAAAAAGTCGTTTCTGGAGATAACTGTTATCGTGGGCCAAGCTTCTAATTTAAATTCTTCTAGATAGTTAAGGCGTGGCGGGTGGGGGGGTGGGGCCGGGGCAGAAGTTTCTCTTGAGCCCGCAGGACTTCAGTTGCCTTTAGCTCAAAATAATCCACATACCACTGAGGCACACCTTGGGGTAGCTCATTCTGAACCCCTATAATACCTTAGTCAATGATATAGGATCTCAGTTTCTGGGTGTGGGCCGGGATCGTGTCCCGTGAAGCCGAAGAATGGACACACGGACCCAGGAGAGGCAAGGAGTTGTAAAGGAAGATAGTTTATTAGAGGCAGGAGAAGAGGTTGCAGCTCCTGAGCGGGAGGGGGTACCGGAAACTGGGAAGCCCAGAGACTGAGGCAAAAGTTCTTACTGTTATACCTGCCCTTGCCTGCTTGGGGAAGGGGGCTGGAGCCTTCTAATGGAATTCGTCTATTAGGTTTGCCCTGTTTGCCCATGTTTGCCCATGCTCAAGGGATTAACAAATAACCTATTCTTATCTACTAGATCTGCTTCTTTGTTCAGCCAAAGGGAATTTGAGATAACTTATTAACCTCAAGGCATATTCTCCTGTCTCTGTCCTGGAGTGAAGGAGACATTCCAGAACCTGGGGTTTCAGGATATGGCTGCTTTCTTGTTTATTCCACCAGGGACCTCCCTGTCTACCTAGCACCATACTAACTAACCTGTCTCACCAAGACATTCACTTTACATGACTTTCTATTCAACAAGCATAGGATCACAGTACACAAGTCTGAAAGGGACCTTGGAAGTAATGGTTCTGCCTAATTTCTATAAAATTTCCAAGAGACAGTCATCCAACTTTAGTATGATCACTCCACTGGTTTTAGAATTTCTATTGCCATATTCATTATGGACACATGAAACTAATGTGTACATTTTTGATGCAGCCTCTCCGCTTCCTTAAATGAGACCATTGCCACCACCCCACTGACACTCCAGTAACTTCTATTCACTATTTTAGTTGTTTATTTTCCATTCTTCCTCTTTGTGCTCCTTACATTCTGTTTCACTATCCAGTTTCTCTCCACCCTTCTCCACCCTACTTTCTGACCTAGAAGGCTGGCCTGAATGAACTAAAGCAGCTCTGGGCTGATGGGGACCCCAGCAAGGAGGAAGGAGCATTAAGTGAGAGTATTTCACTCTCCTGGTTGCCTCTCTGCAGGGTCACCTAAAGCTGGCTGGGTCCCTTCATTAAAGAGCATAGCTCCTCTCAAGTTGACCTCCACAAAACTTTTCTGAATTTCTCTTTCTCACGGTCCCTTCAGTCATAAGGATAATAGTCCCAAGATACTGTGCTATCCTCTTCCCTTTCACAACCTACTTGGACAATCCTAATTTGAGCAAGCCATCTGTTTCTTGTTTCCTGCGAGATGTGTTTGACTTACTCTACATACTCACAAAAGTGGAGTTATAACTATTTGCCTTGTTGATGCTAATGGTTGAATAAACAGTCCAGAAACTACTGGCATGGCTCATCCTGCTCTCCGCTAGTATTCACCACTGCATTTCTTAGTTACTTAATAAGTCACGATCAGAATGAGAAACTTCACTAATGAATTTAAATGACAAAGTTCATCCTAAAAGGCTCATGAACTAAAAGAGTTCATTTTGTTTTCCTTTAAAGTTCAGATTTTTATCCCATGAAAATTTTCATGTTAGATAAATATCTGTACCGGAGTTATTTTATTAACAGAATGAATAGATGGCATGTGAGATAGATATGTACTTTTCTTTGGTAAATGTTAAATGTCTAGCCAGCAATGGATGAAATAATAACTGGTAATAACAAAACAAAAAAAAAAAAGAAAGAAAGAAAGCCAACATCTCAGCACACTCTAGTTATTCCATATTTGTAAATCAAGCTCCGGTAGAAGCTGAAATAATTCTTCTAAGCCTTTGGGAGCATTATTTGGCAAGTTACTTTCTGGGTGTGCTCAATCTATCTAAGTTTTCATTCCATAGGGAAAATGCTTTTTGAATATTAAGGACATTTTAAAGGGATTAAGGCATAATAGAATTGCTAGGTTAATTATTTCCTTTTAGAAAGAGTGTTTCAAACTGGATAAAAAGAAACAACTGAAGGAATCCCAAGTGTAGACTCAATCCATTATATCATTTTCTTGATGTTTCCCCTGCTGACTACAAGTTAGACTTGTTTTGCTCCTACAGAAGAGAGAGTTTGGATCAGTAAATGAAAAAAGATGTAAAAGGCTGAATCAAGGCCAAAGAAAACTTTGGCTTTCTTACTACATATTGGGCAATCATCTCTTCTCACTCAACTTTCCTTACTGGATCTTATCCATTTCCATGTCTCCAATCACCACCTATCACAGATGACTCCCAAAATAAATCTCAAGCATAGACCTACCTGAGCTCCAGATCCACAAATACAACTATGATCTTGACATTGCCAAGTGGAGGTGTCTCAAAATACCCCAAATTCATGATTTTCTTTCCTGCACTCAGGTTTGTTTCTCTTCCTGTGTTCTCTGTGTCAGAGAATGACACCACCATCCTCCCAGTTATACAAGGCAGACACCTAGGGATCACCCTTGACATATCATTCTTCTCAGCCCCTCATCACTCCTCATCCATTTTCTCCCCAAAATATATCTTAAACACACTCTGTCCTCCAGGGCCAATTCCCTACTACCATCACATCTTGCTTTTGCCGAGCAGCAGCAGTCACCTCCTAACTGGGTTCTCAGTATCTACTCTCCCATCTTTTCAAATAGTTCTCATACTGCAGTTCAAGTGATTGTTTTGAAATGCAAATATGTTCATACTGCACACACACACACACACACACACACAACTTTTCTCCTTCATTAACACTTTGGTGACTTCCTTCTTCTCATCATAAAAATAGAAAATTTTAACATGACCTATGAATCACTGCGTGTTCTGGTCCTGTCCTACTTCTCCAAACTGATCTTACTTCAACTCTGCTGCTTACTCACTGTATAACCTTGGATAAGTTACTTATCTGTGCCTCAGTTTCTTCATCTGTAAAATGGGAATAATACTAGTATTGCCCACTTAGGATTGTTGTGAGGATCAGTGTAAAGTGCTTAGAAGTTACTTAGTAGATACACAACAAATGTTAGCTCTTATTAGTACATCTTAGCTCTTTCAGTTACTCTGATGTTTTTCCTCAGCGGTGTTATACTTCCTTCCACGATAGAACCTTTGCACAATGTGTTCACTGTGAAGCACTGATTCCTCCCATCATAAACTGGCATCATTTCCTCCAGAAAACCTTCATAATTTCATTGACTCAATTAAGTCCTTCCCTTACATGATTTCATAGCAACATATACTTTTCCATAATAGCACTTATCACAGTTATATTTATACATTCATTTAGGTGATCATATGACTCTTTTTTCTCTTTTAGCTGCAAGTCCATGAGGACAGGGCAGATGAGATCAATTCCCCACCCCCTCAAACCCCCACCCCACCCCACCCCACCCTTAAATCTATGTCCTTAGCTCTTGCATGGCTCCAAATAGGTATTCAATAAACAATTTCAATAAATGAAATGGAATCTCATTGTTCCCTGAGAGTAGTTCCAAAACAATGCGTCTCTCTAACATGGTCCACAGGTGCCTTTCTCCTCTGCCAGACAGCGGTCCTGTGTGTAAGAATAAGTGCTTCTCAAGGAAACTTCCTTACCATAGACCCCTTATTAAGTTTCTCCAGAATGTTAATGGTTATCCCCTTCTCTATGTGTAGGTCATCCCTAAGAGGACTATTTCTAGTAGACATATGGTGCCCAAACCATGCCTCTTGACAAGGCCAAACTTAAACATATAAAAGAGTAATGCCCACTTGAAGAATCTTTGGAGAAGTTTAGCCATTGAAATCTGTATTGACCAGGAGATGTTAGACAAGTTTTCCTGGCACCTTTGATTGTCTTTTTCTCAGGTCTGGTTCTGCTTTGCTCCATTTTCACTTATTCCTTCTTTATAATGCTGCACAAGGGTGAAATAGTGATAGCTAACATATATTTGGTGTTGGTGTTTGCTATTGTCAGGCACTGTGCTATGCAATCTCTATATATTATTTCACTAATTCTTAATTAGAAAAAGGAAATCTCTTAGGTAATGCTATTATTACCCCCATTTTACAGTTGAGAGCATGGAAGTTTGAAAAGATAAAGAAACTTGCCTAATGCTATGGGGCCACTAAGTAGTGCAGCCAGATTTTAAACCCAGGTAGTCTGATGCCAAGGCTTGCACCTTCGTGTGGTGAACCACACTGCCTAGGTGCAGCTAGTGATGTCTTACGGATCCTAACTCATTAGCCTCTCATCCAGTTGGGTAAGTTTTAAAGACCTTTCGTATTGTCATTTTAAACTTCAAAACATATTGTGAACACGGACATCATACAACTTGGGATCAGATGACAAAGTAATCGAGATTCAAAACAAGGCATATCTTGATCTGTGATTGGTATATCATGAGTTCTGGCACAATGTAGGCACTCAATAAATACTTATTGAATGAATAAATGGATCACACCATTCACATGGTCATATATCCTTTAATTGGATTATTGTCACGTCCAGCGCAACAAGGGCAGTGAGAGAACGAGAAGGGACGGCAAAGGGTTAGGAAAGAAACAGAAGTCAAGAGATTTATGCACTAGAGGCCAAGGGTCTCACAGCCTCAAAGGACTAGAGCCCCAAATTGGGCCACTTTGTGGCTTTTATTGATGTACACACAAGGAAGTAACATTGTTTTCTCTACGGTCTGTGAATTTCATACATTATACTAGGAAACTGATTCAAACCAATCACCCTTGCCTGCAAACAGCCGGAATCAAAAGTCCCATGATGTCTTAGTAATTGTTGTATGTACCTCCCCAAAGGACAAAACCTTTATGCTGAAACTTACTGATATGAATAGATGGAGAACTGATGTTATCACATCATTGAATCTCTTCCCAAGCAGGTTGTGGGCAGGAATATAGCCACAGAGTAAGAAGCTCTCCTTAGCTGGGGGACGGTGGGGGTCTATGCCCACTTCTCTCAACCCCGTGAGTTCTCCAGATGGCCCCTGTGAGACTGTGCCTGTCTTAGGTTGTTCCTCCCTTGAGGAATCTTACCCGTCATTGACTAACCAGCCATCCTTTGGGGCCAAACAGAGAGACATAAGGTGCAAGCACAAAGGTGAAGCAAAGTCCCTGAAAGGATCAGTCTCACAGACTCTCCTTTCTTTAGGGGTAGGTACGAGGGGACAGACGGGTAGGCTGCTGCGTGAAAACAGATTATGAGTATTTTCTCGTAAAATTTCTCCACAATTCAGTGTCCTTTCCAAAAATGTAGCGCAAAGGATTTTCTTCTTAATTCATTCTCTATGATCCAGACAATTTGATCATAAATGCACAACTTTGACAACCATCCATCCATCCATTCCACTATTTACTAGCCAAGGTAGAATGTGTGCTGCCTTTGCCTTACTGGAGAATAGACTCATTTTTCCTCTGATGACTGTGCAACCTGGCATCTCTTCTGTATTCTCTCTTTTCATAGTCAGGCCTATCCAAGGCTCCTCTCTGTGATGCTCCACACAGACATGCGAGTTTCACCTGTTACTGCTATCCGAACAAACCATTCTCTCTCTAGCCTGACCTCCATTGTACTGCAGCAGGTACCTTGTTGTAGATTCCATAGTGATTATGATTTTCAGTAACCATTTCTATCTAAAGTAAACTCATTGTAATAAAAAAATAGACCGTTTCTCTTATTATGAAAAATACATATTTATTACATTAAAAAAAATTTTAATTCTATATAAGGCCCCCAAATAACTATTATATAGATAATATTTAAAGAGCCTATACTATATGTGAAATGCTAAGCTAATAAAGTTACATTACTATTCCTATTTTACAGATGAAAAAAATACACCATGGTGTAAAAAGACTTTCTTAAGATCCTTAGCTTGTATGTGCAAGTTTGGATTTGCATTCAGGTCTATCCAGTTTTAATGCCAGCAATTTTTATCACTGACATCTTTTAAAGGCCAATTAGTATTCTGTTGTATAGCGGTACCAAAATACTTAGCAGTGTCTTCTCTATTATGGATTTTCTGGTTGTTTCCAATTTTAAAATATTAGAAATAGCACTTTGAGAACATTTATGTTAAACTTTTCTTTGAAGTAAAAATAGTATTATTGTTCCTTTTAGAGTACATTAGTAACATACAAGTATGCTTACTGTAAAAAAATCAAGGAATACATGAAATTGTAACAAAAAAATGAACATCATTTGAAATTCTACTAGCCTATAATAACTATCATTAACACTTTGCTGATCACAATTTTGTCTTTTTTATTCAATCGCACATGTATATCATATATTAGCTTACATAAATGACTCTTATGTCTCTGCTTTTTTTCTCCATTCCCTACCACTCCAATAAATCTTATATATGGAAGTAGACAAATGATTCACTATTTATTTTACAAAAATGGGATTGTTTATTTTACAAAAATGAGAAAGAGAAATTACTTCTCTCCAATTTGCTCTTCTCACTTAAAAATACATCATGAAAGGCTTCAGGTGAAGATGACAGAGTAGGTTAAGGCTATTCTCACCTCTCCCCACAACCACATCAAAATTACAACTAAACTACAGAACAACCATCACTGAGAACCACCTGAAGCCTAGCTGAGCAGAAGTCCTATAACTAAGGATATGCAGAAGAAGCGACAAAAAGACTGGTAGAAGGGGCAGAGACACCTAATGGATAGGTCCCACACCCACGGTGTGGCAATTGAGAAATGAGAGGGCTATTCTCAGCTGCAGAGGTCCCCCTGAGGAGCAAGGGGTCCCAGCCCCACACCAGGCTAGGCCAGCCCAGGGTTCCAGTGCTAGAGAGAGAAGTCCTCATAACTCCTGACTATGGAAACCGGTGGGGATTATGGCTGAGTGACACAGAGGGCTACCGGAGTGCCAGGCATTCCTCTTAAAAGGACTGTGCACAGATTTAGTTGCTGACGAACGCACTCACTCTGAACTCCAGCACTGGGGCAGCAGCTTGAATAGCACCAGGGATATACGGGGAAGAACTGATTTGTCTGGCTTTGGTGTGAGGGATGGAGGTGTAGCTGGCTCTGCCATTTTGTTCCCTTGTTGAGTCCTGCCACCCCTCCCCAGCCTGCAGACACAGGTGGATGCCAAGTCTGAGTCTCCATCAACATGGTAAACACCATAGACTCTGCCCCACCCAACTCGTTGGCCCACCCAAGCCACTTTCAGTGGCTTTCCCATACAAACAGCCTAGCTCAGCTTGTGTTGCAAACTTTACTAAAATCTCCCAAAGACTCAAAAACCCCAAATAAATAACGTCTAGCCTCAACATGCCCCATACCTCTTGCTAAGCAGGCCCAAACCCAGCACTAGTAGCAACTAGCCTCAATCCACAGCTTAGACTCTCCCAGGCACCTCCAGCTCTGAACAAGTGGCAACCATCTACAGATCACTTTGTAGCCATACCGCCTAGCCCAGGACGGGGCACAGGTAGGGGCTGACCTTGGCCTGCATCAGAGCCACTCCCAAAAGGCCCCAGAACCAACACATCCAGTGGCCAGCATCAGACTACACCATAGCGCCACACAACCACCTCCATAAATGACACACTTGAAGGGTAAACTGGCCAGGCATCAGAGCTCTATTGAAATGAATCCTGCTCCATGGGGTCAGCCCCTGCACAGCAGCTCTTCCATTGTAGTCATGGCCATTCCTCTCAGCCAATCACCTTGAGGGTCAGTCCCTCCCATTGACATGCCAACAGTAATCAAGGCTCAACTACAACAGAAGGGTACACACAACCCACACAAGTGACACACCTAGGGGACTTGGCTCAAGTGACCAGAGAGACTGCTACTGGGCTCCACAGGACACCTACTACATAAAGGCACTCTACCAAGACTGGGAGACATAGCAGATCTACTTAATACATAGAAACAGGGAGGCAGCAAAAATGAGGAGACAAAGAAACATGTCCCAAAGGAAAGAAAAGAACAAAACTTCAGAAAAAGAACGAAACAAAATGGAGACAAGCAACCTACCAAATGCAGAGATAAAAACACTGGTTATAAGTATGCTCAATGAATTTAGGGGAAGAGTAGATGAACTCAGTGAGAACTTTAACAGAGACAGGAAACATAAAAATGAAGATAGAAAACAAAAATATCAGAAAAGAAGAATATAATAACTGAAATTAAAAAATACATCTACTCTACTGTTGATTTGATGAAGCAGAGGATTGAATCAGTGATTTGGAAGCCAAGGTAGTGAAAAACACCCATCAGAACAGCAAAAAGGAAAAGGAAAAAAAAAGAACAGCAAACAGAAAAAAGAATCCCCCAAAGTGAGGACAGTTTCAGGGGCTTTTGGGACAACATCAAACATACCAACATTTATATCATAGAAGGACCAGAAGGAGAAGAGACAGAGCAAGGAATTGAAAACCTACTTAAGAAATAACCATTGTAAACTTCCCTAACCTGGCAAAGGAAAAAGATATATAAAGCCCAGGAAGCACAGAGTCCCAATCAAGACAAACCAAAAGAGGCACACACAAGACACATCATAATTAAAATGCCAAAGGTTAAAGACAAGGAGAGAATCTTAAAGGCAGTGAGAGAAAAGCAGTTAGTTCCCTACAAGGGAGCTCCCATAATACTGTCACCTGACTTTTCAAC
This sequence comes from Rhinolophus sinicus, assembly GCF_057876585.1. Classification (NCBI taxonomy): domain Eukaryota; kingdom Metazoa; phylum Chordata; class Mammalia; order Chiroptera; family Rhinolophidae; genus Rhinolophus; species Rhinolophus sinicus. Next base: position 169,847,292 of record NC_142501.1, read on the forward strand.
AGAAACTTTGCAGGTCAGAAGGGATTGGTACAAATATTCATACTCAAAGTGATGAAAAGCAAGTACCTACAACCAAAATTACTCTACCCAGAAGTCTATCATTTAGAATCAAAGAACAGATAAAGAGCTCCCCAGATAAGACAACACTAAAGGAGTTCATTGCCACCAAACCAGTATTACAAGAAATGTTGAAGGGACTTCTTTAGGAAGAAGAAGGGGAAAAAAAAAAAAAGGATAAAAAATATGAATAATAAAGTAGCAATAACTATATATCTATCAACAATTAGTTTCAATGTAAACGGAGTAAATGCTCCAATCAAAAGACATGGGATGGCTGAATGGATAAGAAAACAAGACCCTTACATATGCTGCCTACAAAAGATTCACTTCAGATTGAAAGACACACACAGACTGAAAGTAAAGAGATAAAAAAAGATATGTCATACAAGTGGAAATGAAAAAAAAAAAAAAAAGCTGGGGTAGCAATGCTTATACCAGAAAAAATAACTTTAATACAAAGGTAATAACAAGAGACAAAGAAGGACCCAGCAGTTTCACTTCTGGGTGTTTATCCAAGGAGACCCAAAGCACTGGTTTGAGGAGATGTGTGCAATCATGTGTTCACTATAGCATTATTTACAATATCCAGGTAATAGAGGCCACCTGGGTGTCTGTTGATAGATGAGGGATGGATGGGGAGAATGTGGTATGTGTATACAGTGGTATGTTACTCAGCCATAAGGAGGGGTGAGGCCTTGCTGTTTGCGATGGCATAAATGGACCTACAGGGTATAGTGCTGGGTGAAGTGAGTCAAGCGAGAAGGGATGGATACTGTGTTATTTCAATTATATGTGGAATCTAAAAAACAAGATAAAGGAAAAAGCAGAGTAAAGACAGATTCATGGATGCAGAGAAAATATTAATGGTTGCAAGATGGGGGGGGGAGGTGTAGAGGTGGGTGAAAAGGGGAAGAGATAAGATGTGCAAATTGCCAGTTATAAAAACAGTCATGGGAATGTAAAGTACAGTATCGGGAATACAGTCAGTAATATTGTAATAACTATGTATTGTGTCAGATGGGTATTATACTTATCAGGGTGATCACTTCATAAGTTATATAAATGTCTAATCACTATAATGTATACCTGAAACTATTATAATATTGTATGTCAACTGTAATTGAAAAATAAAAAAAAAATATTTTAAAAAAAGGAAGAAAAAATACATCATAAAAATTCCTCCAAGAATACTAGTATAGATCTAACTCACTCTTTTTAATGACTCCATAATACTCCATTGTATGACTATGCCACAATTATTTTACTGTGGCATATGCAATCATTCCTCTATTAAAGCAAATTTCATTTAGTTTTATTTTCTTCCCTGACAATCCAAAAAAGTTTTAATCAATATCCTTATACAAATATCCTTACTTAAAAATATGCCTTTATTTCTATGGAACAGATTCCCTGCGGTTATCATTTTGTGTGACTCCCAAACCTAGGCCACAGGTTTGCAAACTGTGTCCCATGTATCAAATCCAGCCAATCATACTCTCCCCCTTTTTTTCTGTGAGCTACGAATGGATTTTATAATTTTTCATGGTTGAAAACAATTTTTTAAAAAGAGTATTTTGTGACATATGAAAATTGTATAAAATTTAAATTCCAGTGTATAAATATAGGAGAGAATCTCCTTTATTTACAACCATGCTCATTTATTTGTATACTGTCTGTACTACTTTCATGCTACCAGGACAGAGTTGAATAATTGTAACAGAGCATATGTAGCCTGCAAAGCCCAAAATATTTGCTATCTGACTCTTCAGTATACAAAAGTTTACTGACCCATGACCTAGGCAAATGATATACTTCTCTTATTGCTATTAAATGGAAAGGGTAACTGTTTAAAAATAAATATATTTTAGAATAGCTGAGGGAACATTTAATAGCTAAGGAATCTGGGGAGTTATTTAAGGCCATATTGGAATAGTACATATATTAATTATTCCTTCTGTGTAAAAATAACTTTGATATTCAGATTTTTATAACTATCAGCATAGAAATAATATGTGGGGTGATGGGAAGATATGTTCTTGAACATGTTGCAGTTAGGAAAAAAAGGTCTTTGTTTCTTTAATTTTAAGAGTAAGGGCAGAAACTTTAGAGTCAAATTCAGCTTATTCCTTCCTTTTTCATATCTACCCTACCCATAGTGCCTTTAACTGCCTAGGGACGGGCAGGCATCCCACTACTACTTTGCACATCAGTCTAAAATAAGCAGGGACTTCCTGTGAGAAGCTGCTGTTAGAAAGTGTAATTGAGCAGGCTGACTGACACGACTAACACTTGGCACAATCAGTAAGAGGATACTGGATTGCAGATGGATTTCCTCAGCCCTGAACACAAAGGCCTGCATAATAGAGCCAAGGAAAATGCCAATGCAGGGGTGGGACATATTTTTTGTAGCTAAACCCAGAGAAATAACTGATTTTCCTTTCCTGTAGAAGTGTCTCTAGAGTTGACTACTATGATTGAAGTTGCCCTTGAAAAAGAAAGCAATTAGGATTTTACAGGAAGAATTTCAAGAGGCAGGAAAAGTGAGTGTACAGGAAGGCCAGGCAACAGATCAGAAGGGGGCAGAGAATTTTCACATTTTAGACACTGTCATTTTTGTTTAAGTGAGAAGCGTATTTGTTCATTATTAGTAGAAATAATGCCCTAGACCTTAAAAGAGAACAATCTCTTCTTTTCCCTTTGGCACCACACGTTCTACTGGGTCTGTTCAGTCTGTTGTCAAGTATTCGGGGTGCCAGTTCTTGTCTATCACTGGGCATTCCCAGTAGCAGAGCAGCTGAAAACCCTGCCTTCATGGAGCTTGCAACTCAGCAGAAGAAGAGAAACCATAAACACAGTAAATCAGTATAGTCTATAATATTTAGAGGCTGATAGATGCAATGGAAAAAATAAAGCAGGGAGGGGGTGGCAGCAAAGAAGCGGGTCTAATCTTAAGTAGTGTGGTCAGGAGAGGCCTTTTGGAGCAAGTTATACCTGAGCTTCCTGCATGTCAGGGACGAGGGCTATAAACAGAGGTATTTCTGGTGCAAAGTTTCCTACTGTGTATCCCCGAAAATAAGACCTAGCCAGACCATCAGCTCTTATGCGTCTTTTGGAGCAAAAATTAGTATAAGACCTGGTATTATATTATATTTTGTTATGTTATATTATATTATACCTGGTCTTATATATTAAAATAAGACTGGGTCTTATATTAATTTTTGCTCCAAAAGATGCATTGGAGCTGATGGTCCGGCTAGGTCTTATTTTTGGGGAAACACGGTAGATGAAGTGTTCCTGGCATTGTGAAGGGACTATGGAGTCCATGTGGTTACAGGGAAGCTAGCAAGGAGGAGAAGCCTTAGGATTGGGGTTGGAGAGTTGAGGGACTGGTGGCTGGTTGTAGAGCCTCTTAAGCGCTGGCTTTTACTTTGGGTGAAATGAGTGAAATTCTTCTCTTTAATGGAGATCTGAGATCTAAGATCTGACATCCACTCCTAAATCTCCATATCTTCTGCCACGCTGTTTTGTCCCTAATCATTTCCACCCCTTCCCAAATATCACTGTAGCGTCAGAGTCCCAGGTTAGGAGGCAAAATGTAAGGGGGTGTGGTGCCAAAAATCTCAGCACTTACTGGTTTTCCTTTGCCTCAGTCTCTCACATGGCACAGTGCAGCACCGTTGCTGATCCTATCTTTATGTAAATTTTCATATTTTGTTCATCATGGATATTTGGCATTAATTTTTATTTTTTTAAATATGGTATTAAATATTACTTGATTGCTGAGGTTTTTTGGCACCCTTTTCATACTCTCTCTTCTTCCTGTTTCCCTAGCATCAGTCTAAACTAAGAGTCTATAAACAGTTTCATTAAGTCCAGATAGTAAATATTTTAGACTTTTCAGCCATAAGTCTCTGTTACACTCTGCCATTGGGAGCACAAAAGAAGCCATAGATTATCAGCAAACAAGTGAGAGTGGCTGTGTTCCAGTATGTTGGAGGAGGACATTGAGAAGACATGATGGCCAGTTGAGCCTCGAGCTGGACCAGGGCTTCTCACCCTCTCCCTGTGCTTGGAGTGTACATTCTGCCCACCATTCCCACAATGGGAGTCATTTGACAGGATGCAGCCCTGAGGGAGCAATGTGTTGTTGAGACCATCTGCACTGTATACGTGACTGAACTCCTTTAAGGACTCTATATAAACTTTTGAAGGGGGTGGTAAATGAAGGTAAAGGGGATCAAATACATGGTGATGGAAGGAGAACTGACTCTGGGTGGTGAACACACAATGTGATATATAGATGATGTATTACAGATTTGTATACCTGAAATCTATGTAACTTAACTAACAATTGTCACCCCAATAAACTTTAATTAAAACAAACAAACAACAACAAAAAACTTTTGAGATTCTCGCAGGTGGATAGAGATCTATTCTCTTGTGTTCACTCAAGACAAGCCTCATGTGTAACTTCCCTTGTTTATTAAACCTGCCACCTACCAACCTGGAGTGGCTGCCTCTTTCTTCTGTCTCTCCTTGCCCTCTGTATAGGGACCAATTTCAGAGTTTACCTGGAGAACTCCAAAGGTTGCAAATGAACACAGCAAAACTTTATTAAGAATACGGAGATTTGAATTTCACGTAATTGTCATTCATCATGAAATATTATTCCTTAGATTTTCCCCCAATCATTTAAAAATGTAGAAGTCATTCTTAGCTCACAGGCCACACAATAACAGGTAGGCAGACCAGGTTGGGAAGCCTTGATCTAAACTGTTGATGCCCTGAGAAAGCTCTTTCAAAAGTAGTATTTGCTCAATTCTTGTAGTTGCGCAAGCACCCCCAGTTTACCATATCGAGAGCCAACTTTCAGGGCCTCTGTGTTTTGACCCACGCTTTCTACTGAAATTTGTTATCCTCTCCTCCCTTCCCCCAAAAACATACTGCATGTGGAACCAGACCAGTCTCCTCACTGTCCTTTAAACAAACCAGGTTCGTTGTTTGCTACCCGTTTTTGACCTTGCTCTCTCTAGGTCCCTCCCTTCTCTCTTCATCCCTGCAAGGTCATTCTCCTTTTCTGACTCCACCAACCACTAGAGGTCTCCTCTTTTTTCCTGAATTCCCACAGCAGTTGTCAATAATACCCCATTTTGCTCTTAATTCTAGCATGTTGTCTGTTTTACATGTGTCTGTATTGTGTTCCAGATGAGATTCCTTGTCCTGGTAACTCCTTTAGAGTGCCTAGGCCAGAGCTGAGCACAAGGGAGAAGCTTGATACTCAGCCACTGGTTAGTACTATCTGGTATTATGGCTTCTCTTAAAATCGACCTTCAAATAGTCAAACAGGACTAATGACATTCTTAGCACATGCCCTCTGGATTTTGAGGGTGATCATTTTGATTAGATGTACAGATTATCTATGCTCTTTGCCTCCTTTAACCTGTGATTAGTGGCATTTTTGTTCCATGTCATTTCTAGTCATTTCTAAGATTGTTATCGCCTTGCCTTGTGATGTCCTGCCAGCCTACCCTCTACTTTTCCCCAGATTCACCAATTTACAAAAGGAAACCCTGAGGCTAAACATTGACCTGTTTGACTACTTTCAATTAATAGAAGAGGAAAAGGGAATAGTCATTTATTAAACACCCACTAAGATTGCAAGCAGTCTGCTAGGAATTTTACATAAGGTGGGAATGTTATTCCTGATTTTCAGATGAGGGCACTGAAGTTCAGAAAATTACAATACCTCATCTGAGCATAAGGGGTGGAAAGCTTAAACGGTGGAAAGGAAATGAAACTCTCAGGAGAAAACTGTAAAGGAATTTGAAGAGGTTTAACCTCACTGATAGGACTGAGGAAGTCAGCTCTCTTCCTGACTTCCCTTATATCTGTATCTTGCCTCATCTCTGTATCTTGCCCTCCCACCCTCACTCCTACCAAATATTCATGCTGCATTATGAGATAATGTATAAAGCTCAGAGAACGGAGTCTGACACATGATACTCCAAAAGTGTTATGTTTTCTTTCTCTCCCATTTCAATCCCCCAATTTCTCCATACCTCTTCAAAATTAAATGGCTTTTTAAAATCCATATCTAAATTGAAATTCATATTATGATTTATAAAATTGTATTTAGGGGGGTACAAAGTCAAAAGGGCAAATATTTAAATGTACGAACTCCAAAAGCAGGTAACCCAGGACCTGGTATTTGCTCTGCAAGTTCTTGTTGAGCTAAATGGGCATTTGAAAAATTTTTCTAGATTAGATATAAAATAATCAAGTCTCACATTTGACTGAATCATGGTGTGCCTGTGCACTACTCTTTCAGTGATTCCTCATTGCTTGATAAAGTTCATTTTGAGGGCCTGGCATCCCAAACCTACCATGGACTCTTACCTTTCCAGCTGGTCACCTGCACTTCTATATACGTACATTCCAGAGCCCAGGCAAATTGGTCTAGTCAACCTTCTCGAACAGAAGGCTTTAAATATCTTCAGCTTTTTCACTCAAAGCTTATTATTTAGTAAAGCACTCTACATATCTCGTCTTATCTATGTTTCTTTGTTCATGTCATTTCTCCATTTCGAATTCCTTCGCATCCATTCTGTCAGTTGAAATCCTCCACATTCCTTAAGGTACTTTGCAGTGGCAATATCCTCCATGAAACTTACCCTGACCTCCTTGGCAAAAAAATGATCCCTCCCATCTGATCTCTGAGTGCCCCGACACTTTGTTTGCTCTCCAGTCTTCATATACAGCCTTTACTATAGTTATTAGTGTACATATCACATCTGGTCTGTTAGATTTAATCATCGCGACACAGAAATTCCATGAACTTTCTCAAGTGGTGCCTTGTATAAGTGGGTTACTCAGTAAATAAGAATTAAGATGATGAATGGAACGTGAACACAAAATGATGTTGGTAGACCTCTCCTCCTTTTAAGGAAAAGTCTTTAAGGTACTCTATAAACCTCTTGTAGCCAATTCTTTAGCAAGAGAGTGGTTTTTCATTTTTTTCTTTTTCTTTCTTTTTTTTTTTTTTTATTACCTAGGAAACAATTTTTGATGGAGTCTGAAATTTGGAGGGAAATACGAGGTCTGACAATTAAGTTCACGAACTCATTCTAGAAAAAAGCGTTACATACCTCATCGTTGAATATCACTATGGTCACCTTTGAAGTACTCCCCTATGCACCGATGCCAGTGCCTAGTCCACCCTTCAAAGCAATTTTGGAACTCTTTTTCTGGAATGGCTACCTGTTTACCTTATACTAGCTTTGAGTCTCATTGAACTCCCACATGTCATGGGGCCAATGGAATTTTGTGCTCATCAGGCATCTTGAACACTATGTGCAAATAGGATGGCAAGAAACAGCAGACAAATTTCATGTATCTACCCTGTTCACATTCATGCTCCAGTGTTCCATCAAACTTCACTTACAAAACACAAGTTCAAAGATAAAGTTGTTCAGAATTTCAACACAGAGACAGCAGAGCATTAAACCTGCTGAGAGCAGAGCCCTGTGCAAAGGACTACACTGGTCACACACACATGAAGCTGCCCTCCCTACTATGTGTGTTTGAACCAAACACTTCAAATCTCTTGCTGGTTGTGGAGAGACAGCTCATTGCCACCTAATAATTCTCTCCTTTCCTGGTGACAGAACTACAATTTTATTGGGGATTGTAAGATGCTCAGCTAAAAACGACATTTTCCAGCATCTTCTGCAGTTACTGCAGTCATGTGAACAAATTTTGTTTAATTAGATGTATGGGCAAGTGTTGTATGGGTTTTGGGGCTAGCAGCCTCATTCCTCCTTTCCAGCTGCTTGGAATAGAGTTGTGATAGCTAGAACTCCAAAAGTCATCTTGGAACAGGAGGTGACATTGAAAATGGAAGTTAAGTTCTCACATGAAGCAGATAAAAGGTGACTGAGTCCCTGAAAAACCATGGAGCTGCCCCATGAGCCCCTGGCTGCTTACCTCAGGACTTTTTACATGTGGGAGAAATAAACTTGTATCTTGTTAAATCATTAATATCTGGCAGTTTTATTTTATGCAGGTGAAACTAATCCTAATTTACAGGAAATATTCCACTACTGTGTTTCCCCGAAAATAAGACCTAAGTGGAAAACAAGCCCTAGCACAATCTTTCAGGATGCTTATAATATAAAATAAGCCCTAATGCGTTGTCATGCGGGGTGTCCGGTGGGGTCTCTGCTCCCGCTCCCCATACAAGAACGCAGGATATGGTGAGGCCAAAAAGGAACACCCACGGAGCCATAGGTAGGGGAGTCATACCACTATATTCTCTCTGGCAGCACTATACTCTCACTGGAGGCTGGATACACACTGTCCGCAAACCGCCATCCACACTTGCCAGCCCAGCCGCCATCTTCTTGCTAGCCCCCATTCATTTCTCTCTCTGCTAGCGTAGCCACAGCAGTTATATTAGTGGCCAATGGCTCACTGGTTACAGCTGACGGCCAACTAGCCACAGCTGATGGCCATGCAATCACAGTTGATGGCCATTTACTACCTGAGCCAGCACCTGTCTATGTGAGGCCGAGAGCCTGGAAACTGCTTTTGGGGGTTCTGTCCCCACAGTCACATAGGTTAACAAATTAAGCTAACAATATTTTAAATACAAACCTTGGGCAGTCCTCAATTTGTAGCTGAGTAACATGCTTAGAAGTCCCTGGCTTGAGTGGCAACCATTTCTAAGATTCAGAGGCACATTTCCTCTTTCTTCCCAGTTCAGGGCTATGTTCTGGAGCTCTGAGATTGCTGGCAGACTCCAGATAAATGCAGTGTTGTAACGCAATGTGTTATGACCCTGATATGGTAATAATATAATAGCGTGAGTATAGCATTTTGTATTTTTTTAAGTGATTTAAATACCAATATTTTTCGATGAGCATGGGAAAGAAAATCATAAAAATCCTTGTGGATAATTACAAGACTACCTATAGAAAAGAGATGTCAACCATTAATCTGCCAACCACATCGATAATAGGTTTGTTTCCGCAAGATTAGAGATCAGCTTGACTAATACTGCCATCTAGAGTTAAATATCAAAACTACCATTTCTTGTCTATATAAGGAGACTGAAAAGGTCAGGGAATCCTAACTTTCTTGTCCGTTTGTGAAGAACTGCTGTATGACATTTGCCAGGGAGCCACCTGGAGGTAATTGGGATGGCAGTTGGAGTGTCCTCATAAGCTAAGCTAATACATGGAGTGTGTTCCACTTTCCATTTGTCTAGAATAAGGCCTGTCCTGGCTAGTAGCAGAGGATGGGCTGTGACCTCAGAAGAATGGGGGTTAAAGCAGAAGTGGATTCAGGAAGAAGATGGCAGGTGAAAGCAATGGAATTGCAATGTCTCTACTTCTTCTCAAATGTCCTTCCAGCTGATCCTCAAGAATTGACCTCGGGCCTTTTTCACCCCTCCTAAATGATTTATTCTGTCTTTTCTCAACCCCATGTGCTCCACAGTGACCTTTTGTAAGCATCTCTTCTCTCTCATCCCCTTCCCAACATCCTTCTCAACTTGCTTTTAGTCAGTGCTGTTTGATGGAAAGAAGGCAGAGAAGGCAAATGTGGTTTGAACCTGTGGTCCCCCATTTATCTAATGTTTTTTTTGAGCAAGTCACTACAATTTTATGAGACTCGCATTATTCATATCTGTATGGAGTACCTAATATGGACCTTATGGGGTGATTACAAAGCTTAAATGGGGAAATGTATGGTGAGAAACTGGCATGTGGTAGGTAGTTAGGAAATTTTATTTTCTTTCCCTTCTCTCATTCTTCTGTCCTCCTGTTGTGCGGGATGACAGGCAGGGTCTCTGGTCCCGCTCCCCGCATAAGAACATAGGATATGGTGAGGCCAAAAAGGAACACCCACGGAGCCATAGGTAGGGGAGTCACACCACTATAGTCTCACTGGAGGCTGTATTCACACAACGTGCGACCTGCTGTCTGCTTTTCTGCCAACTGACCGACTCCCCTCGCTAGCTGCAATCCGCGGTGCTAAGTGCAATCCGCTCTTGCCAGCTCAGCCACCATCTTCTTGCTAGCCCCCATTTTTCTGCTAGCGTAGCTACAGCAGTTATATTAGTGGCCAATGGTTCACTGGTTACAGCTGACGGCCAACTAGCCACAGCTGATGGCCATTTACTACCTGAGCCAGCACCTTTCCACGTGAGGCCGAGAGCCTGGAAACTGCACTCCTGGCTCTGTCCCCACACCTCCATAAATCAGTCAGGAAAAAAATTAGTAAAAAAGAAAAATAGGCTATTTGTATGACATAGTACATAATCTTCAACGTTTAACTATAAAGATATGATGACTGTGGGGACACAGTCCCAGAGAGCAGTTTCCAGGCTCTCAGCCTCACGTGGAAAGGTGCTGGCTCAGGTAGTAGATAGTCATTAGCTGTAATCAGATGGCCATCTGCTGTTACCGGTTAGCCATTAGCCACCAATATAACTGCGGTGGCTACGCTAGGGGGTTGGTTGGTTGCCAGAAAAATGGACCGTGGATTGCGCATTATGCGGCTCCTGCTTCCTGTGTCTCCAACCCAGCCACCAGCGAGAACATAGTGGTATGACTCCCCTATCTATGGCTCCATGGGTGTTCCTTTTTGGCCTCACCAAGTCCTGCATTCTTATGTGGGGAGCGGGACCAGAGTCCTTGCATGACACCCTGCATGACAAGGACCTGAGACCCTGCATGACAATGACAGTCACTTTTGATTGCTTTTCTCTTTTTAACCTGGGTGTTCTCTGAGAAAGGGATGCTCACCAGACATGGTTGTATAGCGGAAAGAAAAACCATGGGTTATTGCACTTATTCATCTGTAACTTGAGGCCAATCACTTTCAACCTCTGAGCCAAAGTTCTTCATCTCTGAAACAGGGACAGTTTCCTCTCATGGCTACTTCCTCTGAGCTTATGAGGATACGGCAGGTAAAATAGCTGGAAGGATTTTATAAAGTCTAAAGTAAATGCTATTATGAGTAATCATATTTTGTTTGCTTCATGTTATACCCATAGTGGAGATTCGGTACAGATTAAAAAATACATTAACTATGAATTTTACCTAATTAATTCACCTCATAGTCACTGCGTCCCCGTTAAGTGTCTCCTAAGCATTCATCCCCCACTTCTTCCAGACAGGCATTATACTTAGCAGATAGTGGGTAAGAGATGCTTTGCTAGACTTTGGTGAGGCTGCAAAGATGATTAAGTTCCCTCACAGAGTTGGTTGGGCAAAGATAGAACAATATAGTGATACAGAGTGTAATTAGTGTCATGTTGGGGAGTGTGTGCAGACTAAGGACATTCTTTATTGTGGGAGAGCAGAAAGGAGTAATTGATGTTGTGGAATCCAAGAAGAACTTCACAAAAATGAGGCATTTGAGACATTTGTAAAACGAAATGGGGAAAAGAAACTTCTAGGCAGAAGACACGGAGTGAACAAAGGCATGGATTTGGAAAAAAGCAAGTAGGAAAAGGCAAATTGTTCATTGTGACAGAACTGTGTGTGTGTGTGTGTGTGTGTGATATGCCTGTAATTGTTGGGGAAATGCAGCTGGAAAGATCAGTTACAAACAGATCATAGCGAGCCTTAAATTATACACAAAAGATTTTGTATTTATTTTTTCTGTAGTAATAGGCCTACAACAATTAAAGATGGTATGTGATGTGATCAAAACTGTGTTTTCTACAGATAAGTCTTAGGAGAACATAAAAGATTGATTAGAGATGCCAGATGTTAGAGATACAGACATGTGAGGTGTTATTGCAAAAAACCTGTGGCAGAGATACAAAGTGAATAGAAAACGAGATGTTGCTGATATGAGCCTATAGCCTCAGCAGCTAATTGGTTAGGGGAGGGTTTTGCAATGAGTTGGGAATATAAGATGAATTGGAATTTTCTAGATGGGATGGCTGTGAGGATGTGCCATTAATCAAAAGAGGCACTGGAGGAGAGATCAAGGAATAAAGAGTATGTTATAATAGAAATTAAATGGGCTTTCTAGTCAACTTGACTGTTGTTAAAATCCTGCCATTTACATACCATGTAACTTTAAGCAGGTTACCAAAACTCTCTGAGCCTTGATTCCTTACCCACAAAATGGGAACAACAATACTTATTTAACATGATTGATGTAGAGGATGCTTGTTGCTTATCTCCTTGGCATCCATCCCCCACTTCTTCCAGCAACAGGCCCAGCTGTCATTTTAGAATCTGCTTACCCCTCATGTTCAGATCCTGCGCTTGGGTGAGTCCATCCCCACCTTGCAGAGAGCTCTGCCAGGTGAATGACTCCTTCTCCAGGCCTTCACAGTGCCTGGCTCAGAGGTAGACATGTGACCCAAATTGGGCCATTGAGGGCATCATGGCTAAACTCCAGGACTTTGATTTGTGAGCAGTCTCCACAAAGTGTGAAACTGAGGGCTGGATATGAAGTTGAGAGTTGCTACAACCCTCTTGCCACCTCAGAGGAGATTCTGGAACTGTGGAGTGTACTGAGTGGAGCCTGAAGACGAAGCCCTCACAGCAAGAGGCAGAGTGAAGGGAGACAGAGAAATGGAGGCATTAGGACATTCAGTTCTTGTTGACAACAATCCATGAAATCATCCTTGCTGACGGACTTCCAGTTATGTGACTGTCAGAGAGATAGTGCTCTCTGTGCAGTAACAAATACTCCTCAAAAGTCAGGGCCTTATAACAAAGATTCATTTCTCACTTATGCTACATAGATTAGTTTCAACGGCTAAATTGCTGTTTTTAATCTGGGACTCAGGATGATGGAGCAATCTCTATCTGGAAAATCACCTGTTGTTGTAATAGAGAGGAAAAGCAGACAGTAGGGAAAATAAGTACTGGCTTTTAAACCATCTGCCTGGAAGATACTTCCTGCTTGCATGTCATTGGCAAGAACAAATTCACATGCTCAAGCTTGATGCTATAGGATGGAGAGCGGCAGCAAATATTTTTGAATAATAATACAATCTGCCAGTAAATTTCCCTTTTGCTTAAGTGAGCTTAGGTCGTATTTCATGTCTCTTGCAACCAAAACAGTCGTAACTGAGAAAAGCAGAAAGAGTTAAATTAGATATTTTATATAAAATAGTTAATACATAGTGAACATTCAGTTATTGGTACCTACTATTTCCAAGTGCATGAACACAGATGAATGGATAATCATATCTTTCTCAAGCAATAAAAGTATGGTCAATTTCTTTCCTTTACATTTTATTCACTTATCTCACTAACATTTATTGAATTATTTTAATGTGGCAGACACTAAGTGGTGAGGATACAAAATGAGTACAATACATTTACATTTTAGGTCTCCAGTAGTTTTTTTTATGTTGCTATTTTTTTAAAAGAAATAACTTAATATGAGGGCTCAGTGTCTGAGGCTGATAATATCAAACTCTGACAGTTTGTGCCTGAGGAAAGGAATAAACATTTAGGAAATTACTATTCAGAAAAAGGTTCTCTATGGTACATAGTAAAATGGAACCCAGAACTATGAATGCTATTCATTATTCACCACTCATCAATCCATTTGTCCAATACATGCTTGTTAGCATCTACCATCTTTAAGGCACTTGTAAGAGTGAAAAACAAATAACATTTATTCTCATCTTTAGAGAACTTAAAAGGCAGTAGTAAAGAGAGGTGAACTGAGAGTATATAAAAGGATACTATAAAAGTAAAAATAAAACAATAATGCTGATGATGGCTAACATTGTCAAAGTTACCAATGACCTCCTTTTTTGCCAAACCTAAAGTTCAACACTCAATCCTTATCTTGCTCGACAATTGACAGAGTTGATTGTTCCCCTCATTCTTCACTTGTCTGTTGCATACCACCCCTCCTGGCTTTCCTCCTGGATCAGTCCTCTCTTATATGCTAGCCACACTCACCCCTTGGTGATCTCAGTCAGCCATCTGGCTTTAAGTATTATCTCTAGACTGACGACTGCTAATGGTATGACTCCACCCTGACTTCTCTCCACTACTCTAAAATAGTTCATCTTATTGCCTCCTTGTATGACAAGCATCTCTCAGTTATTACCAGACTGGACTCCTGATTCAACAGCCCCAAAGCGGAGCCTTCCTCAGCATCCCCCCTCCCAGTGAAGGGTCCCACCATTCACCCAGGTGCTCAGGCTGACCTGTAATCCTAATTCTTATCCCTCTTTCCTCCCACTTCTAATCCATCAGCAAATCTGTGGACTCTGACTTTCAAAACATCTTGAATGTGATCATTTCTTCTCTCCTCCTGTCTAGGATATCACCTTAGTCCCAGCATCATCCTTCTGCCTCGACTCCCAACAGCAGCAGCCTCTCTCAACTAGCTTTTCTGCTTCCATTTTTGTCCTATTATTTTCTGCACCGCAGTGAGAATGAATCTTCTAAAACTAAAGTGAGAAAATGTCACTTTTCTGTTCAAAACTTTCCAATTGCTCCCCTGCAACCTCTGCTCTTAGATGTGAGTAGGACTCATTTCCTCATTTCCCATGTCCCCTCCAACCTCTGCTCAAATGTCACTTCATGTCTTCCCTATCTTATAAAAAAAATACTAGTTCCTTCTGCCCTAGCTCCTCAATTTCTTTAGAGTTTTATTTTTCTTCATGTTGCCACTTGACCTTATACTAAGTATTTATGTATCTGTTTATAAAGAGGAGAGTATAAGTACCATGAGTGTTTTCCATTTCCAATGCCAAAAACAGTCTAGAAGAGGGTTGGCAGATGCTTTTATTAAGCACTCTGGGCACTATTCTAATACATTATGAATTATCTGTTAAATTATCCTAACATATTAGATTCGCTGTATTACTGTCCACACTTCATAAACGTGGTACTTGAGGCACAGAATTGTTAGGTAACTAGCCCAAAGTCACACAGCTCACAAGTGGCTTTGCTAGGAGGTAAATCTAGGCACTCTTCCTCCGGACTCCCTCTCTGCTCCTCAGCACTTGGCACTCACGTTTAAGCCCCGAAAGCCATTCGCGGGGAGGCATCAGGATGACGTAGGGCGCCAGGGCAGCGATTCTTGGGGGTTGGTCAATCGCAAGAAGAGAGCGGGGTGGAGTTGGGCCATGCAACCTCCGGGTTTTCAGGAAATCTGTCATTAGTCTTTGCGAGCAGGTTGAAGAGGAGCGGACAGACCCCGGCAAGTGGCCGGTTTCCGAAGCGGGATGTACTTCTGGGGCGCCGGCTCTGAGCGGCGTCTGCGTCGGGAACTGACCACAGTGAGCGGCACCGAGCTTCAGCAAGCAGCCAGCGGGGAGCGCCACTCGCTGCTGCTGCTGAGCAATGGTACAGTCCACTCGTGTGGGGACAACAGCCGGGGTCAGCTGGGCCAGAGCGGCGTGACGCGCGTGGAGCGGCCAGGTGAGCGCCAGGACACAGGTGAGGGGTGCGGGGCCAGGCAGGTGGGAGCGCTAGGAGCCTGCAATCCGCTGGGGCCACAGGAGACGGGAAGCGGTGCTCCGCGCTGTGTGAGCGCAACTTCATCAGTTTCCTTTTCCAGGCTCCCCTGGTTTGTTTCGGTTTCCAATTCCTCTTCAAAGTAAAACTGAAAGAGAAACTGTGAGTAGAGCGAAACTGGACCGCTCTCCTCAGAACAGAGGTGTGGTCCCTCCCGCTTGCCTTTGGAAACTGAACTTTGCCTGCGTGAATCTCTCTGGAACAGTGTGACTTTGTGGTTTGTGGATTGAACACCCGCAACTCCCTCAGAAATACCCTAGGTCGTCGTTTTTCTTAAAATTAAAGAATGTGTAATAGCATTTTTACCATTACTAGTTCTTGTAGAAACAGGGAGAGAAATCTCCTATAATTCTAACACCCAAAGACATCTCCTGATTTGATGCGTTTCCTTTTTGCCTTTTTTTCCCTATTATATAGTTAATCTTTATAAAATCATGTCATTATACAGTTTTGTATACTCAGTATTTATACAACTTTGTAAACTGCATTTCACCAAACATAATATCATGAATATATTGCCCTCTTGTTATGTATTTTTGAAAATACATTTTAAATTGTTGTGTAACATTCCAGCCTCTGAGAGTACAATTTAATTCTTCTCCTTTTGTGGAAATTAGGGTTTTTTTCTCCTTAGGGGCTTTTATAAATAATACTACAGTTGATATTATTGTAGGTAAATATTTGATGACATTTCTGATTACTTACTTAGAATAAATTACAAGAGTTGTGTCTGGGAGGAAAAAAAATTTCCTTTTTTCCTCCACCCTCTTAATTCTTGTGAGGACCAGCGAAGTAATCTGACAAAGACAAAGACGGATTAACAAGAGAAAAAGCAAAAAAATGTGTTAGTATTTTATATGCAAAGGAGTCCACAGAAAGGAAGTGAAACTCAAGAAGTGATGAGACTCAGGGGCTTATATGCAATTTTAACAAAAATAGGGGCTTGCGCTTTGAGGAATGATCAATTGTGTGGAAGTGACTTGGAAATATACAATGGAAAACCCTTTAGTAAGGGTTGTTTATGCAGACTCATCTCACTGTCAGCTCTAGTGATAAGTCTCTCTTCCCAGGGTGGGAGAGTGGGGACACCTTCGCAAGGGAAATTTATGCCCTGCTTTTAGGTGGATAAGGGGAGGGCAGAGAACACTTCCTGCATTTGTTGATTCTCAGTTGCCTCAAGCTCAAAATATTCTTTATACCAAAGTGGCATATTTTTTGGTGGCATAACCTGATCCCCTTCAGGTAGAAATGAGGCCAACATGATACTTAATGCCAAATTGTACTCTAGGAAGGTGGTACCAGTTTCTACTTCCAGGAGTGTATGAAGCTTTAGGAAATTTTTTATTGTTATGTAGTTTTGAAGTAAATCATTGAGAAGGATAAGATAACAAAGATTTTTAGGGGGAAAAAAGTAAGTGTTAAAAAAGCTTTACTGGTAATGATATATTTAAGTCCAAACCTTTAATAATTTGGAGACAAATACTTTAGGAAAACAGTGTAGATTGGCTTGTAAGGAAAGGTGAACAGGTTTTCATTTGCGGGCACATTTGGTCCATTTAGAGGCATAACTGCACTCTTCATTGTGAGAAGATCTGGCATCTGCCTCTCACACTCATAAGACACACTCACTGCTTGTTTCCTCCTAAGTAAGCAAGCAGATATTATTCCCTGTTCTCACTATTCAGGGCTGGGAAGCCAGAAGAGTAGAGTGAGGCAATCCCACCATCCCTCTGGCTCCCTGTATTTTGCTGGGTTTTGCTACCACCATCATAGAGAAACATTACCTCAAATGCCATAGTCCTTATAGGTTCCTTTCCTCCACGATTCCCACTGTTGTAACTAGCAGTTGTATTCCCACAAAGACAGTACAACATACATTGAGCTATTTCCTTCACACCTTTAGCATGGACTTTAGGCCTCCATTTAAAAGCCCATTGGGGGCCAGCCCGGTGGCTCAGGCGGTTGGAGCTCCATGCTCCTAACTCCGAAGGCTGCTGGTTCGATTCCCACATGGGCCAGTGGGCTCTCAACCACAAGGTTGTCAGTTCAACTGCAACTAAGAATGGCAACTGGACCTGGAGCTGAGCTGCGCCCTCCACAACTAAAACTGAAAGGACAAAAACTTGACTTGGAAAAAATCCTGGAAGTACACAGTGTTCCCCAATAAAGTCCTGTTCCCCTTCCCCAATAAAATCTTAAAAAAAAAAAAAAAAAAAAAAAAAAGCCCATTGGAAGAGATGAGAAATCCCAGTGTCCCTTCTATTTGAAGAAAAGTACTGTTCTCAACTTGCTGTTAAATTAATAATCTATGGGGTTCCTGTTTTGTTTTGTCTTTGTTCCCAAAGAACCAGTTAAGGCATTGGAAACTCTACGTGTTGGTCTCGTGAGCTGTGGAAAGGAGCACTCCCTGGCTGTCTGTCACAAAGGCAGGGTCTTTGCGTGGGGAGCTGGTTCTGAAGGACAACTGGGGATTGACAAATTGAAGGAAACAGTTTTTACACCTATGTAAGTATTTCAATTCATTCATTCATTCAATATTTTTGAGTCCATGTGCCAGGCACCATGTAAGATGCCAGGGTACAAAGATGACTATGACACAGTCCCTAACCTCAACCATTACAGTGTAGGGAGGGAAGGAGGCAGAAAAACAGTTATAACATCAATTATTATGTAGAGTCCTATGAAGGAGAAGGGTATAGAGAAATGAGAACATGTAACCCTTTGATCTTAATCTTATGTATTGGAAATAACTTTATATCACTTAGATCCCCAGAGATGGTATAAATATTATTTTAAATGAAAACATTTGAGCAACTGAAGATTGCAGAAAGCAATCTTATCTGAATTTCCCTATCTAATTAAAGCAGAACCTCTTAAAATTCAGCTGCCATTAACCATCGAGGGAGGGAGTTTCCTGTGATTTCTGCTGCTGTGAAGACAGACTGCCCAATCACCATAAAAAAAACCCCAATAGAACCTTCTATACTCTCCCATCGAAGCCCTAACTTCTCCTATCCTCCACTTTTGCTAAGTTGATATATATAAACCTTTACTCGGGTTATTCCACAAATTTCCTATTACTGGAACCTCACATGTGTACATACAGAGGGTGCCAAAACAATGTATACACATTTTAAGAAAGGAAAACTGTATTAAAATTGTAATACTCAATGTACACTGATAACAAAAGATGAATACAAGTCACGTTTGACTTCTGCAATTACAAGAGGTGCTCAAAGTGGTTCCCATCAGCGTCCAGACACTTCTGATTACGGTGAACTACTGTTTGAGCAACATTGACCAAAGTGTTCACTTGTGTACATTTTTTTGGCACGCCTGGTATAAATAAACCTGTCTTTTCTCCTGTTAATTGTCAATTAATAGCAGGCCCCCAATCACTGCACCCAAATTGTAAAGGAAACGTTTTTTCTCGCAACATAACCTTTTGGCTTATTATAAGTCACTAGGTCCCAATATTTTCCTTAGTAAATGGAGGGAAAAAATAATATCCTCAC
Source organism: Rhinolophus sinicus (assembly GCF_057876585.1). NCBI lineage: Eukaryota > Metazoa > Chordata > Mammalia > Chiroptera > Rhinolophidae > Rhinolophus > Rhinolophus sinicus. The sequence goes on from NC_142501.1 coordinate 169,866,382, forward strand.
AAACAGCTTTCGAGGACAAATGATACAACAAGCAGTCTGAATTTTGTGTTCATGAATTACATGCTTTGGAAATGTCCAAAAGCATGCTTTTTAATACTAGGAAGTTACTTCTTGTTATCTCGTGGGGTCATTAAAAAATGTGAGAAATTGCTGTGGTTTGAGGGAATGAGCATTGAAGTTGAAATGAAAAGATCATGGTTTGAGTCTAGTTCTACAACTTGATGCCTATTTGACCTCTTTGAATTCTACTAGGTTCCATCATATGAAATTGCTGATCGTTACGTTTGACACACAAAAATGGCAGTTAACCCAATGGTTTCTTTATCTCACAGGGCTTAAATTAGGTCATGTAGGTGACAGTGTTCTATAAATTCTAAAGCCCTGTGCTATATGTGTATGAATAAATTTATTTTTCTTTTTGACCAATGAGTATAGAATAAAAGTACATTAAATACATTAAAAGTCCAGTAAAAATCATTTTTGCATTATATACTGTTTTGGATTCTGCTCTGCACCTTTGTACATGTTGATGTCATGGTTTAAAACCGTTCAGAGCTTTGGAATAAAGGTACTACAGAAATGTAAGAACATACAATTATTTTCCTAGACCAAGTGTATCACTTGGGATAGTTTAAAATATCTGTAGTCCACATAGTGATCCACGCTAAAGAAGGATTAATAGATTTTGTTTTATTTTTATTACAGGAAGATAAAAACTCTGGCTGGTATAAAAATAATACAAGTTTCCTGTGGAGACTACCATTCCCTGGCATTATCAGAAGGTAAAAAAGGCTTCTTGGCTCTCCTAAGTGTCATTAGGAACTAATTTTTCGAATACAAATGATACCTATTGATTTTTAATGCATTGGGATTCATTTTAATGCATTTAGAAATTTGTAATTCTCCACATTTCATAAAATGTGTTGTCCTTCGTTTTTTTGTTTTGTTTTTAATTTTCTTTGTTTTTATAAAACTCTAAGTAGTGCCTAATTCAAATCTCACTGCCATAAAGAACCATCTCTCTTTACATGACTTGATTGGTCGACTGTCTCAGAACTCAGTAGTGGTTTTATTTCTAGCATTTTGCCCTGCATGCCGAATTGCTTGTCTGCACTGGCAAACTCAGACAAAGGCCTATTTGTCTTTTTTACTCAGATCAAAGAAAGAAAAGTCAAGATGTCAAAATCATGACTGTATATTTTTAACACCAATATCCCCCATCCTTTGTCCATCATCAGGCCAAATTTCTCTATGGCGAGTATCAGGGAGGATAAATTTTTCCTTACCCTCTCAGGTTCAGTACCTTGGAGCCTGCAAATCTAACAAAAGACAGCTTACTGAGAGAAAACACACACGATTGTTATTGACACTTTTGTGCATGTGAGGTCCCAGAAAAAAAGCGAAACTCAAGAAGTAGTTAGACTCTAGGGCTTTTATGCCATTTTAACAAAGGAAAGGAGGCATGGGCCATGAGAGATAAATTGTGGGGAAAAGACTTGGAAATATGTGGAGGAAACTAATAGAAAATAAGGGTTATTTTAGTAAGGGTTGTTTGCACAGACTCATGTCAGTGCCGACTCTCCATCTCTGGTGGTGAGTCCCTCTCCCATTCCTGATACAGGAGCGGAGGACACCTTCACAAGGGAAATTTATACCTTGCTTTTGGGTGGATAAAGGGAGGGTGGAGAACTCTCTACATCTGTTGATTCTCATTTACCTTCATCTCAAACTAATCCTTCTCTCAAAGTGGCATATTCTGATCCCCTTCAAGAACCATATAACACTTATGTGTCCTGCAGGTGCTTTGTCATGCATAATTGCAACTGTGCCACAGGGTCCATGGACAGCCACCATTTCTTGGTTGCACTCTATGTGCCAGCTACTCTGTTAAATGCTTTACATGTGTTGTTTCATGTAATTGCCTAAAACACAGAGACGAGGTATTATTTGTATCCTCATTTCAGAAATGAGGACATTTGGGTTTAGAGGCTTTCAATGATTTGCCTAAGGTCACACACTAAGAAACAGAAGAGACGGTATTGGAACCTATACTTGTTTACATCCCAACCCTAAGGGCTTAATCACTGTATCATGCAGGCTGTGCAACCAGGACAATCCCATGGCTATAGTGTGATTCCTTCTACCTACCATTTCTAGCTGTTTGATATAAGGCGAGTTATTTAATTTTGTTGAGTCTCAATTTTCTCATCTGTAGGAATATTGATGCCTAACATAAAAGGTTGTTTAGAAGATTCAGTGAGAGAAGGTACACAATATATCCTGTATAGCCCATGGCAGATAGTAGAGGTATAATAAATGCTCATTTCTTTTCCTTTCTTACTTTCCTTCTTCTTTTTTAAAATTACAAAATTTTTAATTTATATTTTGTTGAGATATAACTGACATATAACATTACATAGTGTCAGGTGTACAACATAATGATTTGATATTTGTATATACTGCGAAATGATCACCACAATAAATCTAGTTGACATTTATCACCATACAGTTACAGAATTTTTTTGTTTCGTAATGAAACTTTTAAGATTTACTCTCTTAGCAACTTTCAAATCTGCAACGCAGTATTATTAACTCTAGTCACCATGCTGTACATTAAATCCCCATGACTTACTTATTTTATAACTGGAAGTTTGCACCCTTTGACTCCCTTCACTCTTTTTGCCCCCACCTTGCCCCCACCAGCAACTACCAATCTGTCCTTGGTATCTAGGAGCTTTTTTCTTTTAAAGATTCCAGATATAAGTGAGATTATACAGTATTTGTCTTTCTCTGACTTATTTTACTTAGCATATTGCCTTCAAAGTGCATCCATGGGCATGTTGTCGCAAATGGTTCTTCCTCTTAATTATTGAAATGATTTGAATTACGTCCTTGGGGTATTGACTTGTCTTTACATTGGTCTGGAATGTAAAGGCTGTGTAGAGTTCAGCACTCAATGCATTTGCTATTGTGAACTATGAGTACTCATAGACCTTCATGAGAGTTTGACATTGTGCAGTGTGCTCGCAAAAATTCTTTCCAGTGATAGAAACAACTTAGAAGAGTTCAAAATAAAAATCAGATATAATAACATAAAAATCTGAGATGTGTTGCCATTTCTCTGGGTAAATAATTAAGCATTAGAAACGCTTGATTTTTGACCTGATATTAATTATCCATCTCTGGTCAAATTCAAAAATTCAATGGGTTTTCTACCCCATGGCGTCATTCCACAAGTATTTATCAAGTATCCACAATGTTTCTAGATAAGAAGATATAGCAGTGAACAAACCTAAAACCCTGCTTTCATGGAGCTTATATCCTGTAGGAAGTAGGGGAAGTGAACTTTAAACACACAAATAGTCATGTAGTATAACAGATAGGAGAAAGGGGTGTGAAGAAAAGTGAGGCAGGATAAGCGGACAGAGAGCAAATATTTGGGTGGAGGAAAGGGGTCTTTCTATTTATGAAGGACGTCAGGTAAGCTAGCTCTTATAAGGTGACATGTGAGCAGAGACCAAAAGGGAGGGAGAAAGGGAAAAATGATTCTAAGACCATGATCCAGAAGAATGATCCAGAAACAAAGACCATGAGGTAAGGGCTGTGCCCACTGGTGTGCTCAGCAACAGAAGGGTGTCTGGAGAGGCATGAGCAAGGGGGAGATAGGCCTCAGAAGTGGTTGTGGGGAGTACTGGGGATATGGGGCTTATGAGCTGTGATAAGAATCAGCCTTTTATTGAGTGAGATAGCAAGCTCCTGAAGGGTTCGGTCTGACTTATGTTTTTCAAAGATCACCCTGGCTGCTCTTTGGACAACAGACTGTTGGTAGAATGTGGGAGCCCAGTAAGGTATGTGCTCATATAATTTTGCAGGACATGAATGATGGTGACTTGGCTGCTAAGATGGTAACACTGGGGAGGTGAGAAGTGGCTGGATTCTGGATAAACAGTGAAGGTAGAGGCTTTAGGATCTGCTGGGTTGAAGGGTGTAAAAGAAAGAGAAGAGTCAAAGATGACTCCAAGATTTTTGGCCTGAGCACCTGAAAGAACACGGTTACCATTTACTTGGAGGGAGAAGAGGAGAGAATATTGTTGGAAGGGACTTTTAAAGGCGATCTTGACCATTTCCCTTGCCTTAGTCAAAACACTTTAAGCTCATTTATCCCTATTTCATTCTTTAAAGATTTTGGGGATTAGGGTGGTAATATCTACTTGAATTTGGCATTCCAATGTGTGTGTAATTCTGAACATCTCTTCTTTATTTTTGTAGATGCCCAAGTGTTTTCATGGGGAAAGAACAGCCATGGGCAGCTGGGCCTGGGGAAGGACTTCGCCTCCCAAGCCAGCCCACAGAGGGTGATGTCTCTGCAGGGGATCCCTCTGGCTCAGGTGGCTGCAGGAGGGGCCCACAGCTTTGCCCTGTCTCTCTCTGGGACTTCATTTGGCTGGGGAAGCAACAATGCAGGGCAGCTCGCCCTCAGTGGGAAGAATGTCCTAGGTAAGGAGATAGTCTTGTTCTTGCTGTAAATCATTATTTCTTTCTGGTTGGAAGATCAACTCTGCAAAGGGCAGTCTCAAAGCTTAGAACAGTGGTTCCCAAATTTTGTGACACAGTAGAATCACCTAGGGACTCTATTAATTTTTTATTGTTACTATAGCAAATTATCACAAACTTAATAGCTTAAAAGAACACAGATTTATTATCTTATTGTTCTAGTAGTCTGAAGTCTGATAAGGGTCTCATTGGGCTAAAATCAAGGTGTCAGAAGGGCTGTGTTCCATTCTGAAGGCTCTGGGGCAGAAATCATTTTCTTCCTTTTTCCAGCTTCTAAAGGCCACCTGCATTCCTTTACTCATAGACCCCTTTCTTCTTTAGAGCCAGCAATGGCTGCTTAAGTCTTTCTCAAGTCACATTACTCTGACATTGACTCTTCTGCTTCTTTTTCCTTCAGTTAAATGACCCTTGTGATCTCCCTATTTTAAGGTCAACTGATTAGCAACTTGAATTCCATCTGCTTCCTTAACTCTCCTTTGATGTGTACCCTAACATATTCACAGGGTCTGGGAAAAGGATATAGACAGCTTCAGGAGATCATTATTCTGTCTGCCATAAGAGCATTTTAAAATTTCAATGCCTAAGTTGGACCCCATACCAATTAAATAAGAATGTCTGGGGATGGAAGCCAGGCATCAGCCATTAATAAGGATCCCACAGGTGACTCTGATGTGCAGCAAAATGTGGGAACCACTGGATTAATTAGAAGCTTGCTAGAAGTAGGGGAAACAACCAATTCATCTGGCAACCTTTAAACAACACTCACTGTGAAGTCTTCCCCATGGACCCCATCCTCCTCTGATTCTTTACATTTGGCTAACATATATCTAGCACCTGTTAAGAGCCAGTACCATGCTGAACACTGACATCTCACTTCATTTAACTCTGTCAACATGAAGTAGGTCCTTTTATTTTCTCAAATATGATTACATATTTGAAGAACACCTACTATGTGATAGAAATGAATACAATATGATGGCAATATTATGGGGATGAGAGTCTCAAAGCTTAGCTTTCTAGGGCACTAGACTCAGGCATGCTAGAAGATTAAATAGTTTCCAGAAAGAAATACTAAAAGACTGCTTTTGTTTTCCAAAGCAGGTCTTTCCTTCTGTTTTATAAGACCTCTCATTATTTATTTACTTTTTTAAATTATGGTAATGAATTAGAAGATAATAAAAATATTAAAAACTATTAACAAAATGAAAACTCAAGATATCTGAGTCTGTTTCTTATCCTGGAGGGTGTCTGCTTTCTTTCAGCAGTGCAAAGCTACAAGCCTCGTTCAATTGGTGCACTGAAGAGTCTAGATGTGATTTATATCAGCTGTGGTTATGAACACACTGCAGTGCTTACCCAGGTAATCCAAATGTCTTACTATTTTTTTTAAACCCCAGAGCAATGTTACCATAGGGTACATTGTACTGATTATTGTTGAATCCACTCAGTGTACAAAACATTTAAGAGGAGAGGTTAACCCAATATAAACCATGAAATTTTCAAGATCTTGTAACATAAGCTAATTTTATCTTTGGGTTAATATAGGAGCTAATCCTTTCAGCAGTCATTCATAATGTGGGTCTACCGATGAAAATGATTATAGAAGCAACAAAGTAATTTTTACAGTTTTCAATAACTCATATTAGAGACTAGAACACAGTTTGTTCCATTTCTTGCTTGGCACAAATATGAGCTGGCTTCCTGAATGTTTCCTCCTCTTCTTGTACTGGCCATATACTATATTACAGTGTGATGGATTTTCTCCATTGCCCTAAGAAATAGACTTAGAAACTGTGTGGTTGAAATGTTTATTTAAAAGCTAAATATCTAAAGTAACTTTTATTACTTGTGTTAAAAGCCAGTTTGGAGTATATTAGTGTAGCAAGAGAAAGTAGAGTTGTTTTCATCAAGAATCATCTTTTGAAGATACTTTGAGACAAATGAAAACACTGTGACTCAAAATCTGTGGGTTACAGTCAAAGGAGTTCTAAGAGGGAAATTCCTAGCAATACGGGCCTACTTCAAGAAACAAGAAAAATCTCAAACAATATAACCTTATACTAGAAAAAGAAGAACAAATGAAGCCCAAAGTGAGTAGAAAGATGGAAATGATAAAGATCAGAGCAGATATAAATGAAATAGAGACTAAAAAAAAGAACAATGAAGTCAAGAGCTGGTTCTTTGAAAAGATAAACAAAATTGATAAACCTTTAGCCAGGTGCTTCAAGAAAAAAAAGAGAGGGACCACATAAACAAAATCAGAAATGAAAGAGAAGTGACAACTGACACCACAGAAATACAAAGGATTATAAGAAAATACTATGAACAATTATATCCCAACAAATTGGACAACCTAGAAGAAATGCATGAATTCCTACAAACATACAATCTTCCAAGACTGAATCAGGAAGAAACAGAAAATCTGAACAGACCAATTACTAACAAAATCAAATCAGTAATCAAAAAACTCCCAACAAACAAAAGTCCTGGACCAGATGGCTTCACAGGTGAATTTTACCAAACATTCAAAGAAAAATTAATACCTCTTCTAAGATTATACTTCTCAAACTATTCCAAAAATTTGAGGGAAGTCTCCCCAACTCATTTTATAAAGCCAGTATTACCCTGAAACTGAAACTAGGCAAAGACACTACAAAAAAAGAAAATTATAGACCAATATCCCTGATGAATATAGGTGCAAAAATCCTTAACAAAATATTAGCAAACCAAATTTAGCAATATACTAAAAAGATTATATACCATGATCAAGTGAGATTTATTTATTCCTGGGTTGCAAAGTTGTTTCACTATTCAAAAATCAATTAATGTGATATATCGCACAAACAAAATGAAGGATAAAAACCATATGATCCTATCAATAGATGCAGAAAAAGCATTGAAAAAAATCCACCATCCATTTATGATTAAAAAAAAAATCTCAATAAAGTGGGAATAGAGGGAACATACTTCAATATAATAAAGACAATACCATGTTTCCCCGAAAATGAGACCTAGCTGAACCATCAGCTCTAATGTGTCTTTTGGAGCAAAAATTAATGTAAGACCCAGTATTATATCATATTATATTATACTATACTATACTATACTATACTATACTATACTATACTATACTATATTATATTATATTATATTACATTATATTATATCTGGTCTTTTATTATATTAAAATAAGACCGGGTCTTATATTAATTTTCGCTCCAAAAGATGCATTAGAGCTGATGGTCTGGCTAGGTCTTATTTTTGGGGAAACACGGTATCTGACAATTACCTAACATCACACTCAATGGTGAAAAGCTGAAAACTTTAAGATCAGGGACAAGACAAAGATGTCCACTTTCACCACTTTTATTCAACATGGTGTTGGAAGTCCTAGCCCATCAGTCAGATAAGAAAAATAAATAAAAGATATCCAAATTGGCAAAGATGTAAAACTGTCATTATTTGCAGATGCTATACTTTATATAGAGATAGCCCTAAAGATTCCACCAAAAAACTATTAGAATTGATAAATTGATTCAGTAAAGTAGAAGTCTACAAAATTAATATTCAGACATTGGTTGCAGTTTTATACACCAATAACAAACTATCAGAAAGAGAAATTAAGAAAACTATCCCATTTACAATTGCACGAAAAAGAGTAAAATACCTAGGAATAAATTTAACCAAGGAGGTAAAAGCCTTGTACTCTGAAAACTATATGACATTGAAGAAAGAAAATGAAGAAGATACGAATAAGTGGAAGCACATACCATGCTCATGGGTAGGGAGAATTAACATTGTTAAAATGCCCATACCACCCAAAGCAAGCTACAGATTCAGTGTAATCCCTATCAAAATACCAATGGCATTTTTCACAGAACTAGAAGAAATAATCCTAGAGTTTATATGGGGCCACAAAAGACTCTGAGTAGCCAAAACAATCTTGAGAAAGAAGAACAAAGTTGGAGGTATCATGCTACCTGATATCAAACTATATTACAAGGCTACAGTAATCAAAACAGCATGGTACAGGGCTAAAAATAGACACATAGATCAATGGAACAGAATAGAGAGCCCAGAAATAAACTCACACCTGTATGGTCATTTTATCTATGGCAAAGGAAGCAAGAATATACAATGGGGTAAAGATAGTCTCTACAATAAATGGTGTTAGGAAAACTGGACAGATACATGCAAAAAAATGAACCAGACCACTTTCTTACACCATATAAAAAAGTAAACTCAAAATGTGTTAAAGACTTAAATGTAAAACCCAAAACCATAAAATTCCTAGGAGAAAACATAGGCATTCAACACTTTGACGTAGCTCTTAACGATATTTTTTTTGAATATGTCTTTTGGGTAAGGGAAACAAGATAAAAAATAAACAAAAGGGACTGCATCAAACTAAAAAGTTTTTGCACAGTGAAGAAAAACATCAACAAAATGAAAAGACAACCTAGAATAGGAGAAGATATTTGCCAAGGGTACATTCAATAAGGGATTAATATGCAAAATATATCAAGAACTCATACAACTTAACACCAAAAAGAACAAACAATCCAATTTAAAAATGGGCAGAGGACCTGAATAGACATTTCTTCAAAGAGGACATACAGAGCAATAGACATATGAAAAGATGCTCAACATCACTAATCATCAGGGAAAAGCAAATTAAAACCAAAATGAGATGTCACCTGACAGCTCTCAGAATGGCTATCATCAATAAATAACAAACAACATGTTGTCAAGGACATGAAGAAAAGGCAACCCTAATGCACTGTTGGTGGGATTGTAAATTGGTGCAGCTACTATAGAAAACAGTATAGAGGTTCTTCAAAAAATTAAAAATAGAACTGGTATATGATCCAGCAATTCCACTCCTGGGTATTATCTGAAGAAATCCAAAACACTAATTTGAAAATAAAAAACATATGCACCCCTATGTTCATTGCAGCATTATTTACAATAGCAAAGACATGGAAGCAACCTAAGTGTCCATTGGTAGAGGAATAGATAAAGAAGAGATGGTGCATATATACAATGGAATATTATTCGGCCATAAGAAAAAGAATGAAATCTTACCATTTGTGACAATATGGATGGACCTAGAGGGTATTATGCTAAGTAAAATAAGTCAGACAGAGAAAGTCAAATACCATATGATTTCACTTATATATGGAATATGAAAAACAAAATAGAAACAAACTAATAGATACAGAGGACAGACTGAGAATTGCCAAATGGGAGAGGAGTTGGGGGGCTGGGTGAAAAAGGTGAAGGGATGAAGAAGTACAAATAGGCAGTTATAAAAATAGTCATGGGGACAGCAAGTACAGCATAAGGGATATAGTCAATATTGTGATAACTATGTATGGTGTCAGATTGGTAGACTTACTGGGGTGATCACTTTGGAAGAGGTATAAATTTCTCATCACTAGGTTGTACACCTGAAACTAATATTGTATGTCTACTGTAATTGAAAAGTAAATTAAAAAAGAGAATCATCTTCTGAAAAGAGATTGTTTTCAGAGTAATGTGCAATAAAGCAACCCTATACTTAAATGATAGTGTTATTTTTCAATCAGTTATTTTGTCCATCCATTTATTCTACAAACTTATATGAAGTGCCTAGTTCTTAAGGGAATGCCAATGATATTTTATGTTTAATGTTTTAACTCCAAATTCACTATGAGAAATTGTAAGTATAGCACCCCTCCTCTTTATATAGAGCTTATATTTCATTTAATGCTCTCGTATAACTCTGTTATATACTTAATCTATAACTTTTTGTTATTTATGTATCTATCTATCTATTTATTTATTTATTTATTTATTTATTTTACCTGAAATTAGTCTGATTTCTTCTTTTTAAAACAGGATGGAAAAGTGTTCACATTTGGAGATAATAGCTATGGACAGCTGGGACACAGCTCCACTTCTGAGAAGAGCGTTCCACAACACGTGGAAAGAATTGAAGGCCTAGTTTCGCAGATAGATTGTGGAAGGTAATAGGCTTTTTTTTTTTTTTTAGCATGAGTGGAAAGTGTTATATTTTATTACTTAGAAATGACTCATGACAAAGACAACTACTATGTTAATAATATATTCAATTTGAAAAAGAAAAAAGAAATGACTCAAGTGGGATGTTATGGACTCTTAAAACCCTAAAATATGTGATATCCTTTTCATAGATGATCTTCCTTTCTGAAAATTTACTTCTTTCAAATATAGTTTAATTTTACCATTTTTTCTTCTTTACCCTTGGCATTTCATTTATTTCATAAGAATTTAGTGGGAGTTTACTGTGTTAGACCACCTAACTAGTTGCTGGAAGGTGTGGGAGTGGGTTTGTAACAAAAATAGTGGTGCTTGTCCACTTGAGTTGATAAAACAAAATTAAAGTAATCTCATGCTCATGCATGTAGAAGATGATGTATATTTGCATATATAGTCAGAGTTTTGTGTAACCTAAATATGAGGACACTTTGAGTATTGTCTACTTAATTCATTAAAAAAAAACAAACCCAAACACTTGCGTTTAAAACGCAAATGATAGAAACCATAGTAAGACCTAACAGTAATATCGTATATTTACGGTTAATATTCACCATAATATTAGTTAATATTAGTAATTAGCTAATATTAGTTAATATTAGTAATAAGTTAATATTCACCTACCATTTATTTTAACCTCATCATGTGGTATGTTCTAACCCTGACGTTGTAATAAAGCATCTGTGTACTTAGTATAAGATAAATCCGTTATTTTGTGTTAGGAGACATCATCTTTCTCAAAATCATGAGTATCTTGGTCTTCATTATATTAATTCTCTCTCCTGTAGTTTTCACACCGTTGCATATGTCTACACCACTGGTCAGGTGGTGTGTTTTGGTGGTGGACCAAGCTGCACAAGCACCCCAACTCATCCAGAAGCCCAGATAGAGAACTTTGACATTAGCTACCTGATTTCTGCTCATGGTATGAGTGATCCACTAATTCATGATTTTTCTGTTAATTGATGTTACTGGAGGACAAATATTATTCATCTTCTTCTCAAAGGAATGTGTGGTACTATGATTTGTCTACTACAATTGTTTTTCATTTGTACAATATGCATTTTTTCTTATGCAATAATTCCTGGAGTATTTGGTAATCTTTTCTAAAGATTAAGATAATACAAAAGGAGTTGCCAAAGCATCAGAGCAATACACTTTTATATATTTAATACAAACCTTTTCTAAAGCACATCAGCCTGACGAAAGTACATGAAAAATTAAATGTTCGGCTAAGTGAATATATGACATGAAACCTGATCAAAATCAGTATTTTCTTCTGTGGTAGTCAAAATCCATTTAGAAGAATATAAATTTTCTATAAATAAGTAAATTTAGCTTGGTAATACATCAGATTTTTTATGTCTTTTTAAAAAAGGAGTTTTAGGTTTACAACAAAAGATTTATTTTTTACTTATAAAAACAATAAACATGAATTTCTGACCTCTTTTAGATCTTGTGGGTGTTCAAGTCAAACACATTTTTGCTGGAACGTATGCCAACTTTGTGACAACTTATCAGGTATCTACTTACACTTTCTTCTTTTTCTAAAACTAATTTTTTTCCTCTAGGTTTCAGAGCAGTATTTGAAATATTGTATCATTTGCATGTATTCAAATTTCTTACTAAAATGATAAGATTCTCTCTTAGAATGCTTTTTAAAAATATTATGTAATTCCCCTTCCTCATTTGGCTTCCTAACAGATGAGGCCCCATATTTATTGGTTTTCCACTAACTTTTTTTTTATTAAGAATACTAACGATGATAATAAAGCACTTATGATTAATGTTAATTGTAGTCATCGTGCATTAGGCACTAAGCCGAGCACTCTGAATGTGTCAACACATTTAATCCTCATATCAATTCCAGTTGGTATTATGGTATTTCCCTCTCTTTTACGTATGGAAAAATTGAGGCTCTGAAAGGTGGACTCACCCAAAGTTGCGATGCTTAGAAATGGCAGAACTGGGTTCAAATCCAGACAATCTAGCCTCAAAGCTTAACCAATTGCCCACCATGCTAATGCCTTCCCTATTGTTAACTGAGAGGATTTTATTATATGTCTTGGTGAGTTCTGAAATGTTTGTGTGGAGACAAAAGCACACATATTTTCCTAGTTCATACTTTTTTCTATTATCAAGAATGTTTTAAATTTGACATCCATATAGACTCTTACTATATTCCCTAGGACAGTAAGTGGTCAGAGGCCAAGGTTTGTGCTGCTGGGATAGTCAGGAAATTGTCCTTGGTTGCTCTGTCATAGCCATTCAATCAGCCAGTCCACAAATGCCTCCTGTCTCAGGCTTTGCTCTTAGTGCTTGGGATAAAAGAGAACAATACAAGGATCCCATTGTTTGTATTCTATAAGGTTGCCCCCATTCATGGCATTTGGATTCTACAGGGAAGGACAGACAATAAACATGTAAATGCAGAATAAGATTGTGTTAGAGAGTGACAAGTGCTCTGAAGAAAATAAAACAGGTCATTTGAGACTGATGAGGTAGGCTTCTTTAGAAATGTCAGTCAGGGAAAGCCTTGCAGAGGCTGTGACATTTGAGCAGAGATCCTCGCCATGCTTAGGTCCAGAGAAAGAGCATTTTGGGTAGAGGGAATGACACGTAGAAAGCCCTAGTACAAGAATATGTTTAGTCTGTGTGAGGGACAGAAAGAAAGCCAGACAGTCAGACAGAGCTTGATAGGAAAGAATGAAGTCTATGAGATGGAGTCAGGTATGTAAGGTGGGCTGAGTTATGTGAGATGGAGTCAGTTTGAAATGTCCTTGAAGAGGAGATCCAGAGTCTTAGTGGATGTCTGAATCAGGGAGGATGTCAGCACCAGAATATAAACATGGTAGTTATCAAACTCTAGATAGTATTTAAAGCCAGGGACCTGGATGAAGGTCACCTAGAGAGAAAGAAAAAATGAGAAAAGAAGGGAAGCAAAATCCAGCCTTGAGGGACTTCTCCATTTAGAGGTCAGACAGTGAGGAGGAGCCATAAGAGACTGAGAAAGGCCAGTTTCTGAGGTAGGGGAAAACCAGGGGAGGGTGGCTCATCAAGCCAAGAAAAAAAAGTATTACTATAAAGAGGAAGTGGCCAATCCTGTCACATCCTGCTGAGAGGTCAAATAAGATGGGCACAGAGTTTGTTTTTGTTTCGTTAAGATTGAGTCATCTCAGGGGAGAATGGATGAAACCTGACTGAGTGGGGCGGGGACAGAGAATAGGAGGGGAACAAGTAGCAACAATGGCTGTGACAACTCTGAGAAGTTTTGTTGTGAAGGGGAATAGGGAACAGTGGGAGGGTTTTGTTATTGTTTAGAGAGGGGATATTAAGGTATGTTTGTGTGCCTCTGAGAATGATCCAGTTCAGATGGGGAAAGTGATGAATCATGAGAGTGAATAATTGTCATAACGGCAGAGGAACATTCGCGTTATGGTGGCTGCTACTGCTGTCTAGTGCGTAGAGGCCAGGGATGCTGCTGAACATCCTACAATGCACAAAATAGCCCCTCACAACAAAGAATGAGCTGACCCAAAACATCAATAGCGTCCGTTTAGAAACCCTGACCAAGGGCATGACTGGCTGAGATGGAGCAGAGGAAAAGATTGGAGATGTGATCAAGAATTGAGAGATCAAGGTGGGAGCTAAATTGTGTTGATCAGTTCTGAATTTGCCAAGAATGGCAGGAAGAATGATGATGGGCACGGTGGTGCTGAGGAAGCGTATCAGCAAGGTGCTAAAGTTTTCAATGATTGAAGGGTAGTGACTAGGACATTGGGAGGTGATTGTAAAAGAAGGGGAAGCAGATGATACAGTCTAACGTCATACCCTTCAAAGGAAGTGGAATTATGGAGAAGCAGAAGAAATGGTATGTAGGGAGTACCTTCTTGGCCTGATGTTCCTGAGATGTGGGAGGGAAAAAAAGGTTCTTCATGATTGAACTACAGGGGACACCCAGGACTCAGATCAAGAAGCTGGAGGGAACTTTAGGAGTCATGGTTACACATCTTTATCAAGAGGTCTTTATTTAAGCATTAAACAAAAAATAATGCACAGTTTCCTGACCCATTACAAGTTCAGTGGAGGCAGAGCTATAATATGGAGCAGAGCACTCATGTTTTTGGAAGACTATGTTAAAGACAGATTTTTCTTTCCAGTGATTTCTGACACTTCTGGCTGAGCCATTTGGTTTCAAGTATTGTACAGAACCATGGTTCTCAAAGTGTGGTCCCCAAACCAGCAGCATCAGCGTCACCTGGGAATTTGCTAGATGCAAATTCTTGAGCTACACCCCTGACCTATTGAATCAGAAACTGTGGGGATTGGCTGAGCAATCTATGCTTTAACAAGATCACCAGGTGATTCTGTTGCACGATGAAGTTTGAAACCCACTTATATAAATGTAAAAATCTGTGGCTGCTTAAAAAGGAGAAAGAAACTAATATTTATTAAGCACCTACTATAATCTAAAGGCTTTGCATACATAATATCATTTAATCTTAACAAGATCCCAGGGAGGTAGGTATTGGGTAGTGTTATCTCATTTCTTTTTTATTGTGGATATATATATATATATATATATATATATATATATATATATAACAAAATTTGCCAGTTTAACCAATTTTAAGTGAACAATTCAGTGGCACTAAATGCATTCACAATGTTGTTGTTGAATGCGACCATCACCACTATTCATCTCCAAAACCTTCTCGTCACACCAAACAGAAACTCTGGAAACATTAAATAATGGCTCTCCCCTTACCCCCACCCCCAGGTAACCTCTAATCTACTTTCTGCCTATAAATTTTCCTACTTCATATAAATGGAACCATACAATATTTGTCCTTTTGTATCTGGCATTTATTTCACTTAGCATAATGTTTTCAAAGTTCATCCATGTTGTAACATGTACCAGAATTTCCTTCCTTTTTATGACCGAATAATATTCCATTGTATGTGTACTCCACATTCATCTGTTGATGCTGTGGATGGACATGGGTCGTTTCCATCTTTTGGCTACTGTGAATAATGCTGCAGTAAATATTGGCCTACATGTATCTGTTTGAGTTCCTGTTTTTAGTACTTTTTGGTTATCCCATTTTTTTAAATGATGAAACTAAGGCTCAGACCAAGTGGCCAATGCTAGGAATTGGAACAACCAGGCCAGTCTGATGCCATAGCTCCTCACACCAAATCCCACTGTCTGAGAGGACTGGTCCTATCTACCACCTGTACCACAAACTTGACTGGGTTATCTGTTACTCAGCGTCTGTGTGTGTGTGTTCCTGATTGTTCTTTTTCCTTTTTTCTTCTTCTTCTTGAAAGCATACTAGTTCCACAGATGTTTCCAAGAAAACTTTGCCAGAAATAAGCCGAATTAACCAGTCCCTGACAGAACAATGGATGACAGTGGCAAGTGGATGTACCAAACGTGAAGTGGCTGAGAGGTGGCTCTGTCTGCTAATCATAAAGCACTCTTACTTGATTCTGAAGCCATGGTCGTTTTATCCCAGACTTAAGAAAGAGGGTTTGGCTTTGTTGTGAAGGCATTTGTATTTTACCCATGATTCTCTTCTGCCACCCTTAATTTGAAGAAGCCATTGACTTATTCATTCATTCATCATCGATTTAACAGAGTTACATTGAGGACGTACAATATCCCAGGCACCTTGATAGGTGAGGGAGATGTAGGAGTGAATCAGAAACACATTCTGACTCACAAAGCCTTCACTCAGGTGGACTGTTTTTATATCTTCATAGTTTATTTTCTGGAGCTCCTTAAGTTTCTGTTTTCAGAGGTATGGATTTTATTTAAATCTAGATGACGATCAAATCAACTGTGAAGGGTGTTGGTAAGGTTTAGCAGTCACATGCACAAAGTATAATGAGCATTTAGAGGACTCTTAGAAGAGTGTTTTCATTAATAATGATTCCGCATCATCACTTAGATATTCAGACATGGGATAAAAGGAGGCATGCTTTACAGTATGTTATAACTTAACCCTTATTACTTTTGCAGGGAAATTGAAGTGATATTTTCATCTCCTGCTTGTCTGACTGCAAGTTTTTTAAAGAAAAGGTAATATTTACTTTCACTTAAACTGGGGAATTTTTAAAATGAAATCTTTCGAGTCAGTCACTTTAATATGTGAATTTTGTTATCTACAAACCAAAAGTTCAACATAGAAAACTCCATGGGTTATTATAGAATCCTTCTATTTTGTAAAGTAATTTTCTATTAAACTACTATTAAGCTGTAATTCCTAATTCACATTGTTTATTTCTTCTGCCCTGCCTTCCTCTGTGATGTGATTGACGGAGTGGTGTTTTTTCAGGATTTTTGTATAGGAGTGATTAGTTCATTCTAATGTCGCTTTAGTACTTAGAGGACAAGGCTGTACTTTGCAGTTCTTACTATGGTGGGATCAATAAGGAAAATTGATCTATTTATTTTATCTTTAACTAGTCTCACTATTACAGAAGAAAATCTAACTTCTTTCTGATTTGTTTTGACACTTGGTCTGATCCAGTAGTTGAAACAATTCCTTTGCAAAATGCTCAACCTTTGGTCTTCTATTTCTTCCTCTCCTTCCTTAAAAGGTAAACTGAGGCATATTAAAATTTTTAAGAGTTTATTTTAACAGCAAATATCAATTGGAATGGGGCAGTGCCAAACCGGAAGTGGTGAGGAACATTCTGCCCACAGGAGCCAGGGGAAAGACTTGAGTAGAAAAAGTGCAGAAACAAAGAAAGAAAATTATTTGATTGGTTATAGCTTAAAGCCTAGTTAGCTGTTTGTGACTGGTTGTCCTTAGGTTTTTATTTCATAACTTTGAGGCATTTACAAGTTTAGATTTTTGGTTTGATTATGTAGGCTGTCACGGCATAAGAGCCACCACAATCTAATGGCCTCATTTTTTAAGTTAACAGTATGTAAAGGTGGAGAAGGGGGGAGAGCAGCATGAAAGGGCTGTTAGACTGCCCTCTGCCTTGTCTGGAAGACGGTGCCCTGCTGGTCTATGGGCAGCTGATGTAACTGATTCCAGTCCTTCGCTAGGTCAGGTCCGGGTCTCCCTCGTTGAGTTGGCCTCAAGTTAGCTCACTGGTTCAGTAGATAGTTGTACACATATTGGACTCCCTCCTGGCCACTAGGTGGTGCTCGCTTAACCCCTATTGCAGCTATTCCTTAACGCCTGCACAACCCACAGTTTTTCACGTTGGTTCTTAACCCAGTTGCATTCTCAGCCACTCCAACAATTTCACCTAGGAATCAGAGAAGCCCAGGGAAGTTAACTGTCATGGGTCCCCACTGGCAACTCATGAGGCAGTATCCTTCTGGAGGCCACAAAATCATCCCTGTTCATCTCTACATATCCTGGGCAAAGGTGGGAGAAGAGACATGGGGACACTGCTTCCCTCTGCTTTCTCTCCCATTTGCTTTCTTTCTTCATGCCTTCCATCCAGGCTGGAAGTGAGGGACTCTGTTGTACAATGTATCCACTTTCTTCCCTACTCTAGCCTCTTTCTACACTAAGAATATTATCTTTTAAAGTGGAACCGTATCCTCCCAGGAGTGATGAACCTCAAGATTTGGTCTTAAGATGCCAAAGGCTGCAAAGGAGAAAATATTTTAAGGGGAAATTTACAATATTTTGATTTAGTACTTGTATGATATTTTAGCCCTGGTGTTACTATTGATCAGTGAATCCAGTGAGCATAAAATATTTATTGATAGAACATTATAAAGACAATTTGTTTGACAGAGTGTAGGCTCCTCAAATATCACCAACACAACCCAGGGAGATGCGACATCTAGACAAAGGTTTGATAGTGTTTCCAAGGGGAAGGCTGGGCTGGAATTTATTAAGAATTGGCAGTTTGATTTGAGGCAGGTTTTTCAACATGGGAGGGGGAGGCTGGGGGCTTAATTAGGATTGGGAAAAGATACAAGGATCCTGGATGGATGGAAACACAGTAAGGCAAGGATTTTGAGGTCAGAGATTCAACGAATTTTAGGGCATAACTATCTGTGATGCTTTCCATTGAAGAGTTAATGGGTCTTTTCAAGAAGTTCCTATAATGAACAATCAAGCCATGTGCCTGGGCAAATGTCTCTTGGAATAGCAAAGTCGTGTTAATGAACCAGTGGAATCCCAAAGTAATGTAAATGTAGATTGTAAGGAATGTGGGGTGGGGTAAGTAGTTGCAGTTCTCAGTGTGCAGGCTGAGTGTGGGAGTAAATGGCTTCTGTGCTCAGACTTAGCATAGAAAATTTTGCCATAACTGCAGCCCAAACTTGTAGCTACTATAGAGATAGATAGTAAATTGTGACCTCTGTTAGTAGAACATAAATTTTATAAGTGTTTTCTGTACCAAGTAAATTGATTATTTTGAAAGGAGGCAAGCTTTAAGAAAAAAAGTTTATATCTGATATGTAATAAAATAAAGCTACATAATGATACGAAGTTTAGAAATATTCCTTTCCATCTGTTTCTGTGTTTTTTGTTTGTTTTTTTTGTGTGTTTGTTTGTTTGTTTTTTGTCTTTTTGCATTTCTTGTATCCAAAGAGAGCATGGAGAAGCGAATTCCATTGATGTGGACTTACAAATGGCAAGAGATACCTTCGAGAAGTTAACAAAAAAGGAATGGATTTCTTGCACGGTAATAGTCAATATTTTCTTGAGAAGTAGACAGTAGAATTTCCTTACAGGAACCAATATGGTTGCACTTTAATTTTGTTGGGAGCTGAGTGAGGGGTCACTGTGAGAAAGAAGGAGGCTAGTAGTGCTCAATATGAGGTTGCTATTAGGTTGGTGCAAAAATAATTGTGGTTTAAAAAGTTAAATTTAATTGCAAAAACCACAATTACTTTTGCACCAATCTAATATATTCCAGACACAGTATTAGGTGTTGGCTTTTCTTTTTTGAATGCTTAAATGTACAGTAGATGACAATGATTTAATTTTCAATATGAGAAAATCAATGCTTGAGAGGTGAATAATCTCTAGCCTGAATATGAAAGGATCACTAATTTGGGAAGCAGAATAACCTGATCCTGGACTAGGAGACCAAAAAGGCCGGTCTATTTTGAAATGAATCTCAAATCTAGTTGAGATGACTATGCTACTGATTCATCCCTTTTCCTCTTTGGGATCTCTTTGGGATGCATTTTCTTTACCTGTAAGTTGAGTTCATCTTTCAGATCTATTCCAATTTCATATTTTGTGATTCTTGGTTGTGTTGGAAGGAAAACTTTTCCTCTACCAACTTAGGTTCACGTATTTGGGGGCCTGCAAATTGACAATAGACAGATTAACAGGAGCACAGAAAACAAGTTTTATTTCCATACATGTGAGAGCGTTCTGATAAAAAGGCTCCCCAGACAGCTAGGGATGAGGGTTTATAGACCAACTTGTGGCAGCTTGTGATAGTGTTTGTTTATGTAGTTTCTCATCCAAGTATACAAGTGGTGCTTGCCCACCCTCTCAAGAAGGGATTTATGGCTGCTTCGCTATTGAAAGCCTTTAGTCAGATAAGGAAGCGCTGAAGGCTTTTTTCTGCGTTAGCTGTATCTGATGTCTTCAGTTGAAAGTCATCTTTATACTATTTGGGGTCCCTACATTTGGACGGGAAAGGGGGAGAGTGTTCCTTAATATGCAGTAGATACTATATTTTTATTTCCAAGATGAAGAAGAATACTAGATGTTATCCAGTATATTTTTAAAAGAAGTTATTTAGGTGATATGGAAGATAACTTGGGGTGCTATTCCCAGTGTGAGTACCAAGGAACATTAGTTTCACAGAATGCTGCATGAAAAAGGGTTCTTAGTGAAACAACTTGGGAAAAACTGCATACAGGTATGGAGTCATGATGCATATTAGTAAGTCGAAGAGTCTTTGATGTCATACACCCCCACAAAATCTAGCTTTTTTTGACTATTTTTCTCAAAGTTACTTGACTTTCTGATACTATTTTCCCATACACACTTAACCAGCATTCCACAGAAATCAAGTTCTGGACATCTAAGAAAACAAATTGTTAAGAACATTAATGTAATAATAAATAATAATAATAATATATAGTAATTGACAGTTTGTTGTTGCATATATCATCTTACTTAACCCATATGACATGTAGAGGCAGTGACATGTATGACACTATAGTTAAGAATATCTAAGATCTATTACATAGAGTAAACAATGCTACCTGTTGTAACAACTTCTAAATCTCAGTGGTTTAACACAATAAAGATTTCTTTCCCACATCATAGTCCAGTAAGGGTTGGAGATAGGAGGCCCCTGTAGGGAAGGAAAAAAATTATTTTTCCTCTACCCATCTTAGTTTCATTGGCTGCATCCCTGCAAATTAGACTAAGAAAAAGACAGTTTAACACGAGAAAAACAAACAAGGTTATTCACTTGGCATCCTTCATATATACACACTCAGTGATGAGTAATTTAAAGGGGTGGTTAGAACTTGGGCTTATATAGCATCTTAGCAAAGTACAATACTAAGTACTTTGTATTACAAAGTAAAGGACTTTGAGTTTCTAGGAGTACCACATTGTGGGAAGACAAATATATGGGGGAAATTAGTGGTAGATAAGGGCTAGTTAGTAAGGTTTGTTTGTGTAGACTCTTTCTCCTTGCCAGCTCATCTCTGCTGATAAGACTGTTATCCCCTTCCTGGTACAGGAAGTTGGGGGCAGGAAGACACCTTCACAAAAGGAATTTATATTCTATGTTCAGGTAGGTAGAGGGAAGCCAGAGAGCTTATTCTGTTCTGTGTCTGGTTTTTTTTTACTTGCCTTTAGCTCACAATAATCATGCCACAGTGGCATAGTCTACCATTCCCACCTTTGCACAGGTTCATTCAGGAGTGACTCAGGCTCCATGTTTCTAGCGTTCTAGGCTCTGGGGCCATTAAATCCTCTAGTAGATCTTTTGTGTGTGGTTGGCAGATTAGGAAAGAGAATATGTAAGATCACATGTAAGGTTTTAGGGAGGCCATGCCTGGAAATGCCATACATCACTTTCACTCGTATTTGTTAGCTAGAACTCAAGTCACATGGCCCTCCCTAACTGCAGGGGAGGCTGGGAAATACCATCTTTCTCTGAACCCACGACGAAGCTGAAACAGGATTGGGAAGGTGACCATATGGCATTTTCTCTGCCATGGTAGATTTTAAGTCAGATGGATATGGGTATGGATCCCTGATCTGTGGCTTTCTAATTAAGCAGCCTCCATAATTCACTCAGTACATACATGCACATGTGATTCACTTTTATGTCCTCATGCACCCTAATGTAAAACAGGAGGGTGACGCTCACATACCACTTCAGGGGTATTTGGGATGCAAGGAGCGATGGAGTTTGAACAGTAGGTTGCAGGAAAACTAAGTGATTATTCCAACTGGAAAGTGGTGGAATGAAACCTCTGGCACCATACCTTATCCAGGTCCTTTCCCTGATCCTGTTTCAATTGCAGATAACTAAATATCTCAGGAATAAGCTGCTCAAAGCTCTTCCATGTTGTTCTCCACACCGAGAAGCGTTATCAGTTTTCCTTCTGCTCCCACAATGTCCTGTGATGTGTGATATTAAGAACCAGAGGGATCTGGTGATTCCATTTGCTGAGGCTGTTTATAAAATGAGTGACCGATCTTCAGGACTTCTGAGTAAGTTCGATTCCTTTTATCTGTCACTTTAGCTGTACTGTCAATAGAGAGTCATTGCCTGAAGGAGAATTGTAGCAAATTTTGTATAGAAGATTTCAAAAGACACAAGTGTTTGAGTACATGATATGTGAATTATTGAAAAGGTTAACGTAAAGCTATTATAATCATTACTGTTGGCATACAAAGCACGTGTAATTCTTAGACTTGGACATGGCTTTGACATCTGAGTGTAATAATGATAGAGGATCCAGTCAAGATAAATCCACACTTTAAAACTTTTTGTTTATGTTGTTTTAAAACTTTAGACATTTTAACCAGAGGTGATGAAAATTAAGCTATGTATTCTTGTTGTTTATTTTATTCACTACTCTAGGGTGTCCTTTTACAATTTTAATCTAGTGGTTAAGCTCCAAAGCTTAAAAGACACAAAGGATATATACAGCAAAATATAAGCCACCCAGTTCTCCCCTCCCAGAAAGCAGTTACAGAATGTAATTTCTTATGTAACCTTTGAAAGATATCACACACACACACACACACACACAGAAATGTATTTTTTTCATTCACATTCTTTGGCAACTTGCTTTTTCCCGCTTAACAGTATATCACGGAGATCGTTCTGTTGATAGACTTATAGAGCTGCCTTCTTCTATTTAATGGATGAATAGTATTCTTTTGAAAGGATATACTGTGAATACTTGTTTCTAAATTTTTGCTATTACAACAGTGCTAACATGCATTTCTTTGTACATACTACAGAAAACAAAATCATTGGGTCCAATTGTGTATGCATTTTAAATTTTGAGAGATTTTTGCCAAGTGACCCTCAATGGAAGTTTGAGCCACCATGGTGCCCAACTTCAAGTGGCCACCATTCAAATTGTAGTCTGAATTGCACCCTTAGAGTTGGACAACATGGCAGCCCTCACAGAAGATGTAGTTCTCAGTTTACACTTCATCAACAAATATGAGAGCATCAGCCCATGCACTTTTCTACAGTGTTGTCAAACTTTGGTCTTTCCCATTCTGAAAAAAAGATTCTCTTAATTTTAATTTCTCATTCTGAATGAGATTGCTGGTTTTCCTATATCACAGTTCCATTTGTATATCATATTCTGGGAATTATCCGTTCTTCCCTTTTTCCTACTTATTGTTAGTATTTTTCTTTTTTATTTAGGAGGTTTTAAACTATTTAGGCAGCTAATCCTTTATCAATAATATGAGTTCCAAATTTTTTCTTTAGGTTATTAAAATTTTCTTTTGCTTTGTGGTATTTTTGCCACAATTATTTTGCGTAATTATTTTTAAACATTTTTATAAAGCCAAGTAAATTAACATTTTCCTTTACAGTTTCTGAGTTTGGGTCATACTTCAAAACGATCACATCACTTTGAAACTAAAAAAAAAATGTTCCCTCTGCTCCTACAAGAATTTTCATTGTTTCATTTTTATGTTTAAATCTTTGATCCATATGGAGTTTATCTCTATTAAATTTTTTTTCTGGATCAGTTTTCACTTGTCCCCAGATATTTAGTGAATGATCTGTTTCATTCCCACTAATATGCAATGCCACCTTTATCATATACTAAAGTCTCACATGTATTTAGATCCGTTTAGGGAATTTCTGCTACATTGATCTGCTTTTCAGGCATTTGGGTCATACTATGTTAATTACATTAGCATGATAATATATTTTAACATTTGATAGGTTTGTTTTCTGAGAATTGTCCTTTAAAGGTATAATTATCCAGGTTGTTACCTCAGTAATATTAAAATATTGTTATTGAGATAATTTAAAAAAAATATCCATATATACCAGGTATTCATAAAGTAGGAAGACATAGATAATATTTTTTATGGATTGAAAATTTCTTTCATGACATTATATGTATATATGTGTATGTGTTTTCACCTATGTATGTTTTCAGACTTTATAAACACCCTATAGAATTTTTAGTTTAAAAATCATGAAATCAAGTAATCAAGCATAACTATGAACTATCAACACATTTCTTCAGAATCCTGAATTTGAGCTTTTAATTCCAATGATACTTAATCAGAGAAAAAAAATTTTTTTCTGTGGGTAATAAATGTTGCCCAGGATATGCTTAGAAAAGGTATTTTATGGGTTATGCCATCAGAAATGGAAAATATTATCTATTTCTCATACCGTGTTTTCCCGAAAATAAGACCTAACCGGAAAATAAGCCCTAGCATGATTTTTTAAATAAGACCTCCCCTGAAAATAAGCCCTACCATGTTTCCCCGAAAATAAGACCAGGTCTGATATTAAGTTTTGCTCCAAAAGATGCATTAGGGCTTATTTTCAGGGGATGTAGTATTAAAAATCATGCTCGGGCTTATGTTCTGGTTAGGTCTTATTTTGGGGGAAACATGTTATTAAAGAATGCAGTAGAAATTGAGGGAGCTTTTTGAGGGGAGTGGGTATATATTTATCATGGCTGGTTTTACACCCCTCAGAGCAGTGCTGGGCATCTTTGCAAGAATCTTCTCTCAACACACTGGTCCAGATGCTTAAAACTGCCATCATTGCTCAACTGTCTTTTTGCACTGAAACTGACCAGAGTATCAACAGTTTTAAAGCTCTTCTAACAATGATGAAAGATGTGCACAAGGTAAGGGTTCATCTAAAGAAATGTATATACCATTTTACTAAATCAAGATCCCTCAGGTCTCAGCCAACTGGAGTCTTGTTTTGTTATGTTTTTCACAACAGAAAGAATATTTTATTCAGCTCTTAATAACTCAAATTTTTGCTTATTTTGCTAACTGGATAGACTCTAGAAAAATATATTACATATTATATATAATGTATTAGATGGAAAATACTCAAAGATGATCATGATTCAACATTTTCATTACAGTACACAGCATAATTCAGAAGTAACCTAAGGTTTGGCTACTAATAAACTTGAATATTGGGGGATAGGCCGGAGCCAGAGCATTTTAAATAAAAGAACAGAATTAAGTTGGTATTGTTCAATTTAAAATTTAGCTAAAATAAGATGCTTTTACAAAGATAAATTGCTAAATGGCAATCAAAGCAAATTTCACCACAAAATATTCATTTCCATAGGAGAAACTATTACATACAAAAGTTAGTGCTTTATAGTAGTGATATATATAGTAGTGATATTTCTAACGTAGTACATTTCTTATTTCCTCCAACTTTATTGAGATAAAATTGACATAAAACACTGTATAAGTTTAAGATGTGTAGTGTGTTGATTTGATATACATATATTACAAAATGATTACCACCATAGCTTAGCTAACCACTCCATCTCACATAACTACCATTTCTTTATTGTGTTGATAACACTTAAGATGTATCTACACTCTCAGCAACTTTCAAGTAGGTAGTACAGTATTGTTAATTATAATTACTATGCTGTACATTAAATCCCCAGAACTTATTCATTTTATAACTGAAACTTTATACCCTTTGACCAACATCTCCTCATTTTCTTCACCCTGAAGCCCCTGACAACCATCATTCTACTTTGTTTCTATGAGTTCAGATTTTTTAGATTCCACATATGTATAAATGAATTCATACAGTATTTGTCTTTCTCTGTCTGCCTTATCTCACTAGCATGATGTCCTCAAGGTTTGTCCATGTTGTCGCAAA